>NW_020664549.1:2862457-2886366 GCF_002925995.2 Terrapene triunguis | reverse complement strand
ATGTGCTTTCTTATCTTCCCCCTTCCTCCCCGCCCATGATTTTGCAGAGGTCCAGGATTCAGGTGTGGCTCTATGAACAGGTGAACATGCGGATAGAAGGCTGTATCATTGTGAGTGTCATGTTATAGGCACTTTGCATCGTTAATTTGTTTTTCCCGTTCACAAGTTCCATTTGCAACTCCCCAAGAAAAGGTAGTACAGTGAAGTAATAACATTCCCCCCCCCCAACCCCCCCAGTTTTCCAAGCAGTCGTCTTACTCAGATCCATTTAATCATAGCATCATAGGACTGGAAGGGACCTCGAGAGGTCATCTAGGCCAGCCCCCTGCACTAATGGCAGGACTAAGTATTATCTAGACCATTCCTGTCAGGTGTTTGTCTGTGCCCCTTAGTGAAAGCAACTCCTGCCGTTGAGGCTTGAGACCAGGCGATTTTGTTCACTAACCACTTTTGTTGTTGGTTCTTAGGGTTTTGATGAATACATGAACCTGGTTCTGGATGATGCAGAGGAGATACACTCAAAAACAAAAGCAAGGAAACAGCTGGGTAAGTCTGCATGGTTTAAATGATTTATGGCACCAAGCTGCATATATGAACCTTATGTGCAGCAGCAATATAAAATACAGAGCAAATGAATAGCTTTGACTGAAGGATAGTGAAACCCATTGGGAAGATTCTTAGGTCTGCTATCTGCTGTAGGTTAACTGTGTTGGGATTAGAGAGTTGATGAATGTTCCATTCTGATTAGCTGTGTGCCAGAATCCAGCACTTCTCAAAGAGTGAGTGAATCCTAAAATGAATCTGAATCTTTAAAAAGGTGGCTTAATAAACAGCAGCTCTCTGCCCTCTCTTGGGTGTCAGGGTGACTGGAGGAGGCCAATCTAAACTCCATACTCCCATATCTATCTCTGTACGGTTGTATTAATTGGAAGTGTAATTTACCCCTTCACGTAATACTGAAGCTAGGGGTGACCCAATGAAATTAATAGGCAGCAGGTTTAAAACAAATGAAAGGAAGTATTTCTTCACACAATGCACAGTCAACCTGTGGAACTCATTGCCAAGGGATGTTGTGAAGGCCCAAAGTACAGCAGGATTCAGAAAATAATTAGGTAAATTCATGGAGGATATGTCCATCAATGGCTAATAGCCGAGATGGTCAGGGACAAAATCCTATTTACTGGGTGTCCCTGAACCTCTGACTGCCAGAAGCTGAGACTGAACAACCGGGGATGGATCACATTTTTAATTGCCCTGTTCTGTTAATTCCCTCTGAAGCCTCTGGCAACAGCCACTGTCGGAAGGCTGGATATTGGTCTCCATGGACCATTGGTTTGACTTAGCATGGCCATTCTTATGTTTTTAATTAATTTAAATACAACAGTCCTAATACCCTCCCCACGCACTCAGTATGTCTACACAACAAATTAAAACCTGTGGCTGGCCCATACAAGCTCCCAACGGCTCGGGCTGCAGGGTTGTTTCATTGCTGTGTAGGCTTCTGGGCCCGAGCTGGAGCCCAGGCTGTAGGACCCTGCGAGGTGGGAAGGTCCCAGGGCTCAAGCTGGAGCCTGAGCCCAGACATCTACACAGCGGTGAAACAGCCCCAAAGCCCTAGCCCTGTGAGCCCAAGGTGGCTTGCATGGGCCAGCCACGGGCGTCTAGTCGCTGTGTAGATATACCACTGTCACCTTGTCCCATCACCCTTCTGAGTCAGTACAGGACACCCTTTTGCTGCTGCCATCCCCACCATGTTCGGATTTGGTATTCACCATTTGCCAAGTACCAAAGATAAACAGTGAATCTGAAAACAGTGGTGTCTTCCGATTCCCTGCCAGGGTGGCTTTTATTGCGATACACTCTGGTTTATTTTAAGGAAGCAGAGTACGGGGCTCAAGATAGTACTGATACCCTGCAACGCAGCGAATCTCAGATATATCAGTCATACACTGTGGAGAGAGGATCACCATAGATTTATAGGCTTGTAGCTCTGTGCTGCATGCAGAGGGATAGTCTATGTATTATCTTAATTTACTGTACTGAAAGGAAACTTCTGATCTCTACTGCAGTCTTTCCCATGGTAAGTGTTAAATAGAAAGAAGCACTATATAAGCACCATGCAGACCTCTTTTTGGAAGCTTTTCTGCATGTTAGACATTGCATGACCTAAGGATAATCTCTCTAACTGCCATTTCCGTTCTCCTTTGTGTTGCAGGTCGGATCATGTTAAAGGGGGACAATATTACTCTTCTACAAAGTGTTTCTAACTAGAACTTGTCATTCAGAGGGTGGAATGCACTAAAGAGTGTTCCAAACTAGAATTTTCAGTTAATGTGTGGGGTGGACTAAACATTATTATAAACAAGAGTCACTGTGCTGGGAAAGTGGATGGCGTTTTGAAAATAAAAACTCCAAATGAGCCTGATTTGAAAAGAGTAAAAACTTAGCTGATATCTTTCCCTACCTTTGATAGTAACATTTTTTACATTGCAGTACTTAAAAATTGTAACTGTGAACTTAAATTTATTTGATCTCATGCCTACATCCCTCCCTCACTGTTTTTGTTGGGGGAAAATATGTAATCTGAAATAAACCTTTTTTCTTAAAATGGATCTGTTCAATTTCTGATAGGGGAAAAAAATCTTTGTACGTTCTGGAACAATAACAATGCACCATCTGAATTGTTCAGTAGAATACCAGAGCCACATGCAGTCTCTAGACTGTAGAGATCCAGTAAAATTAGGATGGAATTTATCTAGGAACTTAGCATTACTATTCTCCACCAACATATCTCAGTTGCGTGAAGAGAACTTTAACTGATAAAACAGTATAAAATTTCTTGAGAATCTACATAGATGTACTTGTTGGTAAAGGATTATTTCTACAGTTAAGTATGTTAATATGCTGGGAAGGCCTCCAGGAATTTCATCAAAGCATTTAACAAACAATGCTCAATCCTCACACTTGCCAGTATAATTAAGTATTATCCTGTTGTTTGAGTGGGGAAATTTAAGCAGAGAGGCTAAGTAGTTGACCCAAGATCACAGAGAGGGAGTCAGTGTCAGAGCCAGGATTAAAACTCGAGAGTTCCTGTGGTCAGATCACTAAACAATTTGGAAATATCTGAGACGTTTGGGTTTTTAATATTTTCTTCAATTTTTAATTTGGGAGTAATGTGCTGTCTGTATGGGGATCTGCTGGATGGTTTGCTTGGGGATCTGTGAGATGGATGCATTTTCTTTTACTCTTATATGCTTCCTGGCTCAGATACCACTATTAGACCCCTTCTGCTGCTTTTCCAATTTAAACAAAAAAAAGTGTAGGTCTGATACCTCTGTGATGGAGGATTTCTTGGCGCTTGTTTTGAGGGCTTGATTTGAGAGCTACAGTAACAATCATTTAGACTGGAGTAATTTAGTCAGCATTCAGTTATCAAAACATAGTTTTACATATAGTTGTTATCCTGCAAACCAGTGAATTCAGAGAAATTCAGAAGAAAAAAACTGCCCCTGAACATGGAAATATAACACATACAGTTCAACAGTGGACAGTTAAAATACCTGTAATCTATTTTGGCCCAGTCTACGGCAGGGATCATTGAGAAAAATGTTCTCCCTTTCAAGTTTAAAAAAAAAAAAAAAAGCCATGCATTTTTTTTTTTTTTCTGCTGCTATCAGCTACTTCTGTCTCTCTCTCTCTTATTATTCATCCCAGACATGCAGAAATACAGCAACTCAGGCTTTTCTGGATTGTGTACTATTATTTGTCTATCTTGTTTGCATCTGAAAGAATTTTGATGCAGTTCCAGCATAGGTACTTTCACCCATTTCACTAAGCTATTCTACAGAGAAATTGTAACACCTCTTATCAGGCTTAAAGCTATGATGATCGAATGGAACATGTTACCACAACATGGTAGCTGAAACAAAATCAGGCATACTACCTGCTAACAAAAGAATTGGTATTTTTGTATCAGTTTTCATGAGTTTCAAAGTGTTCTGCACAAACAGTAACAGAAAGGTACATGTCTTGTGCAGACACAAATGTTAGACCATCTGTGGATGAACGCAGTTAAACATTGCCAAGGACTAGGTATGGAAGGCATAGAATAGTAACTGGGTTCCCCTGTGTCTGCTTTACATGGATCCTCAAGATGCTCGTTGAAGTTTTACAGAACAGTAAATAACTACGGGATTCTCTCGATTAATAGTTATGGGGCTACAGTTGCTGGGTATTTATGGTACCTCACGGTGCCTGCAAATTCCACCTGATTAACTAGATGCAGGTGCAAAGGCAAATCAGGGCCTTGAGATTAATCCTTATGCCTAAAATATTTCAGCTCCGTGTTTCTGAAGCAATATTTTTTCTCTCCAAATATGTGAGAAAAAATGTCATACAAGGATAAAAGGGCAGTGTGAAATGTGGAGATCAGAAAAGGATATTTACCAGAGGGGGGAGAGCGTAAAGATGCATGCCATGAGTCCAATGAATGTAAGGTCAATGAAATAAAAAATGTCTCAGTGCTCATAAAGGGGTCTATCCCTTTCCAAAAAGAATGAGGAGTACTTGTGGCACCTTAGAGACCAACAAATTTATTTCCAGTCGCTGTTGCAGAAAAGTAGACTGGTAGGAGAAACAGCTCTCTGTTACAAGCAGTGCTGCTTCCTGCTCCAAATCACGCATTTCAAGATGCTCTCAATGCTGCATGCCGTTCCTCCACTGCTTGATGCTATCAGACTGATCCTGTATCGTAAATTCATTTGCAGTACTCCAATGATGAGTGGAAGGAAGTCTAGACTAATCATAAGGCATGTCATAGCTGATGATAAACATTCTACCAAAATAGACTGATTGTATTGTAAGTGAGCTGCAGGGCTAATTAGAAGCTTCCTCAGAGGGAAGCTGTGAAAAATGCAGAAACCCTGTATTGGAGTCTGCACATAGGGGATCTGGTCCGTGAGTGGGGCTTCTAAGGCACTAGTGAAATACCTGCCCTTATAAGGGACTTCTCCACATCTGTGAGAATGGTACAAGTCTTCACAATTGTACCTTGTTTATTTCATTGTATGTTAATCCAAAACCCCTCTTCTAATTTTTTTAAACCAAGAGCTGTATACAGCCAGAGGGTCGTGTCTGTGTCACAGAGTACTGGATTGGGTGTCTGGGTTCTGAGTTTTATTTTTGGCCCTGCTAGCTCACTTGCTGATGATATTGGGCAAGTCAAGGCCCCACGTTGTGCCTCAGTTTCCCCCTTTCTAAAATAGAAGTCAATAGTACTTACCTTCCTCAAGGGGTGGAGTGAGGTATAATTGTAAAGTGCTTTGAGCTCTTGTAGAAATGAATTGGAGAATATCTATCTCAAATTGAGATTGAGCTCTCGAGGGTAAAACCTGCAGGTTGAAACGTGGCCACAGTCTTGGACTACAGAGGGCGCTGCTGCCCCTAGCAACACCCTCCACCACAATTGCAAAGTGTCATAAGCCTCTGCTGGAACATAGAGTTCTCCAGCATTCATACGGCTTTATTGGCTCCAAAACAACCTGGAAGAAAGATAAAGCCGGGCTGTAGAGTGGGGGGCTGCTCTCATCCAGTACAATAGCCAACGAGTGGGCCTGCCTATTTCTCACCCCCACACCTTCTACAATGCCTGTGTTCCCTGAGAACTGACGTGACCCTGCCTCGGAGAGGGATGAAGAACGGAAGGGTCTGTTTTTGACTGAGCGAGTGGCAGGCAGAAGGAATAAGGTAGAGTGAACTCTTACAATTGGGCTCTGTGTTTAGGAGGCTCCTGTTGCTTGGCTTTCCGCTCTCTTGAAGCCTGTTGTTTGCTTTGCAAGTCATGTTTTTCCGTAACGTGCAAATTCCTTTCCACCGAGCAGAGGTGGGTAAAGACGCCTTCCAAGGAGGATGCACTGAGTGGTGTTAAGGTTCCTGAAATGTGCAGTTAACTCTGAGTGCCGTGGGGTTGACGGATTATTGCAGTTGAATGCCCCACTGCAGGGAGCAATTGCGGTGCTACAGAGCACACAAATCTCTAGGTAGAAAAGTGCTAGTAATGGAATTTGTCAGAGAAACTTTTCTTGCCCCAACCAGAGCTCACATGCTACAGAAAAATCCAAGAGCCAACCTCAAATAACCTGGTCCCTTTGTAGAAATAGCGTTTCCAACCTTTATTTGTTGGAAACAAACAGTTCAGCGTTATGAATGTAGGTGGCATGATACAAGCTAATTGAGAGGTGGTCTCTGCCCCGCCGAGTTTAACATCTGAGACTACAGCATTAACTTTACAGAACAATCACAGCCTGCTCCCAGCAAGGAGCCACATTCCCTAGCAAACACTCGTGCAGTGTGTTTTTATTAAAGATGAAGCTGGCACGGGGTTCAGGTTAAATAGGAGTGCCCTTGTTTTGTCCATGGCTACGGTCCTGTGTTCTGAAGTAATGAAATCAAAAGCATTCCAACCCTTCCAGTTCATGGTCTAAACTCGATTATCCTAACACAGACCCTTCCTTTAACGGGATCTTGTTTGCGAGATCTCTGCTCCCTTCTGTGATTACAAGGGGCTTCGGTGCACAGACGGCCTCTTCATTTAACAGACCTTCTTGTTCCCAATTTCTACTGCATTTAACCCCTTGACTCAGGGGAAGTTCGTTCCTTTTAGGAACGTGGTTTCTGTGGAAAGCTGTGTTTTCGTCTAGTGGCACTATACTTATGGTTCTTCCATTTTAAACGCTGCTTTTTTCCAAGAGACTCCACTGGGACGAATGTTTTCCTGCCCGATATAAGTCAGAATTAAATCTGTCTGCTGGGGGGGGAGGGCGTTGTCATTTGTGTGAAGGATAAGCTTTATTTTCACACAGACTCTCAGTGGGTCATTCTTTGCCTAGATGGTTATTTAAAATGAGTTTCACTGTGGCTCTTTGATATGATCCCTGGATTCGCACAGAGGCTTTCGTATGTGACTGAAAACAAACCCATGAGCTGTTCGGATGCTAAAAATCTCATTAGCGTCAGCGGAAAGACTCAGGGTTGTTTCCTAGAGTAATTGCTTGTTGTCCATATGCTCATATTTGAAGCCAGGAAATGAATGCCGGAGCATCATGCCAATGGGCTCTCTGGGTAAGAGTGCGTGTGCTGGTGCCCTGTGCTGCTGTTTGCAGTGGGATCAACCCCAAGGTACAAGGGCAGAGGCTTTGTGTGGCTGGCTGGCTGCCTGCTGATCTTGGATTAGCTCCACCATTTACACCTACAGCCCCCTAGGGAAGAAGAATCCATTAGTTTAGAACCAGGCGGTGTCGGAAGGTCAGAAAGGATCCTGAACACTGGGGGCCAGTGCTTTGTGCAGCAGTCTGGCCTGTCCCAGCCAGGTACCTGCTCACAGCAGCCATGACACAGTGAGCAACCGTAAAACGTGTTGCGGTGATGATTCCTGAAAGCCCCATGCATAGGGTCCTAGGGCCTGACTCATCCTGCTTTGCCTTGCTGCAAACCCAGAGGCCTGATTTCTGCTCCTCAGATGGGCTCGTTGTCCCAAAGAAACGGACCGTGGCAGTCGTTAGTGTCCCCACTCTGTGGCTGGATAGACAGGGGGACCTGGAGAGGTGGGTTAAAACGGAGAATAGGTCACTTTTCATCAAAATTATGGTAGATATCATGCCTGGGGGAAGTTTATTGGGGCCTTTATGATGGCCTTGGCCGCTGTTTCCCCCTTTCCTTCTGTCAAGCCCCTGGCCTAAGTGCTCTGACTGCAGGATGCTAAAAGGCCAGATTCAGCAAAGTTACTTAGCATAGGCAGCCTGTCCCGAAAGGTGGCCAGGATGGAAGGTGGACAGTGCAATCTCCTCCCTGTGTCATGTACTTTCACATTCTTACCCACCAGAGCATCATTATCCTGGCTGCAGCATTTCTTGGGAAAACAAGTCAAGGGCATGTTGCTTCCTCTCAGCCACACCAGCAAGAGGAACTGCCATGCTCGCTCCGACGCTTCACGTTCACATAAGTCCTTTGACGCATGGATCAGATGTTAATTCACTGAGCTTCACAAGACCCATCGGGGAGGTGGACGTTAACCCTAGCTTCCAAATGAGCCTCGGAGCTACTGCGGGACTTGGCCCACGGAGTGGTAGCAAGTCAGTGGCTGAGCCTGACTCCCAGGCCCTTTCAAGGCTGGGACTCAAACTTGGGAGACCTCAGTCGCCTGCTCTAGCCAAGAAACCTCATTCCTTCCTGCAGCTTGGGCTTGAAGTCTGGAGTCCTAAGCATCAGCTGCACTGATCACTCTCCCACACTACTGTGGGTGCTAACACCAGCTGATTCTTACAGCAGGGAGGCCATCTGGGCGGCAACAAAAATGGACTTCTGTGCCCACTGCGATGACCTTTCCATTCAACATTAATGACTCCCATCTACCTGGAAGCTGCGGGACAGAGATGTGGTGAAACAAAGCTAGCACAAGAGACTGAAGTGTACTGTCTTAGGCCAATCTAGCCTTTTGTACCTGTCCTCCATTGTGTTCATGGAGGGGTGCTGCCCGCTGATGCGAGCAGAGGACTCGAAGCCAGACTCTTGGATTCTAGTTCCGGTTCCACCACCGCTCACTGTACAGTGGGGCCAGAGTCTCAAAAGTACCTAGCAACAAGCAGCTGCCATAGGGACAGGTCCAGGTTTTCCAAACGCTTTGGAAAATTCTGCCCTTAATGTCTATTCTTCAGTTCCCCAAACTGTAAATATTTCTCTCAGCCCAGGGGCTTTCATAACGGTTGATAAAGAACTCAGAGATCCTAGGCTGGCTAAAAGGTACTGTGAGGAGCAGTGTATTACTGTTACTTCAGCTTTGCTGCCCGCGGGTAACACATTTGCTCTGTAAATAAATCAAAGCTTTCTAGGGCGGTCCACACTGCCCCCTCTGTGCTGCACAGACCTCTGTTATACCTGTGCCAGGCCCCCGAGCTGCACCAGTGTCAGTGAGAAGGGAACTTTGGCTTCTCTGGAGTGTTTGCTAACTGAGATCAGTGGCTATTTAATAGTACGAAGCTGGTGCTTTGGAACAGAGCTGAGCTGTGTCCTGCTCAGATGTCTCATGGGTAGTGGTGTCTACAGAACCGCTACCGTGCTCTCCTTTCCTTCCAAATTCTGGGGCTTGTCCCCTGCAGCCACTGCACCTCGGAGCAGAGCTCTAGGCTACCCCTGCTTGCCCAGGTGCAGATGTCTGGGCGGGATTCATAAGACATCATCGGCGGGTACCAGGCTCCTGGTGAAGATGGCCTTTTAAGTCAAGGTCGCAGCAGGCAGCAGCATCCGCTCGTCTTTCAAAGGCTTTGTTCTTGATTGGGGCACATCACAGCGTGTCTCAAAACACCTCCCCCCCCAAACAGTGTCTCGGAGGCTTATCCCTTTATCATAAATCAGCAGCAGAGCTAATATTCATGTCTAGGAAGTGAGATCGTATCAGAGCCCCATGCTGGGCTTCGAACCGGGTACGTGGTGAGGCATGCATGGGTTTGGGGTGTGAGGGAAAGGGGGGGACTGCGGCAGGAACTCTTTATCAGAGAGGAAACTGTACTGTACTTAAGCAGGAGACAGAGAGTTCTGTGTGCATGCAGCACCTTTGTCACGACCATTAAAGAACAGCTGCTGCAGGACACACTCTGCCATCTCTTGTTAGTACCCTAGGCAGATCGGTGTATTGCATACATGCAATAGGGTCAATCACATACCGGCTAGCGAACAATTAACTAATGGCTCAGATTATACTCAACTTTCAGAGGACAGGGTAATTCAAATAGGCAGCACCCAAAATACCAGAAGTTCTGAAGCATAAAGCCTCCTGTCTGTGAACTGAAATTTCCCTTAAAAATAATTTTTTCAGCTGACACGATGATTGACTCCTATTGCGCTTTTCATTCATAGATCTCGACATCCCATTAGCCCCATTTTACAGAGGGGGAAACTGAGGCATGGAATGAGAGGAAGGGATTTGCCCAAGGTCACCCAGTGAGTCAGTGGCAGGGTTAGAATTCAGATGTCCTGACTCTGAGGGTACGTCTATACCCAGCCGCTAGTTCGGCGGCTGGAAATCGAAGTTCTGGGTTCGACTTATCGCGTCTTGTCTGGACGCGATAAGTCGAACCAGGAAGTGATCGCCGTCGACTGCGGTACTCCAGCTAGACGAGAGGAGTACCGCGGAGTCGACGGGGGAGCCTGCCTGCCGCGTGTGGACCGAGGTAAGTTCGAACTAAGGTACTTCGAACTTCAGCTACGTTATTCATGTAGCTGAAGTTGCGTACCTTAGTTCGAATTGGGGGGTAAGTGTAGACCAAGCCTGAGTGTCAGGTCTAGCTCCTTCCCCACACTGCCTCCCTTAACTTCTGATCATACTAATTCTGAAGGAAATTCCGCTTTTGAAACTAGAGTTATAAGCACTTTTGAGGCAGATTCTGCCCTGATTTTCACCCCAATGACAGTGGGATTGCTGTGAATAACGGCAGAATTAGGGGTTTACTGATTTTCTTAGCTGAGAATGTCTTCCTTTCCTTTTAACAAACAAAACAATGTCTTTTTGTGTTTGTGCACAAGAAGACCTGATCCTGATGGGCACTACTATCATATAAATGCTTAATAATAATACATTAGTAGAAGTTCTGCCCAGATGCGATGGGCTGACCACACAGAAGTTACAGATCTTCTGGGACATTTCCATAAAGGTAGGAGCTTATGCTTGCTACCTGCTTTCCCAGGGAGAGAGGCCCTAATGCATATGGCTGTATGTGAACAGCGTGCATAACAGAGTGGACACCACTGTAAACAGGGCATCTGTCTCCAGCGGTCACTCCTAAATTGGCTTCGCTCTTTGCAGCAGCCCCCCCGTGCTAAGTACCGAGACCAGCACGGCAAACAGAAGTACTATGGCTGAAATTTTCAGAAAGGTTCAGCCCCCTGGGAACGCACTGAAACAAGTGGCCAGGTTTTTCAGAAGCGCTCATTCAGCACATTGGCAAATTCAGACCCAGCTATGGGGGCTGAGCTTTTTGGAAAATCTGGCCCCAGAAGATGGTGACCAGTCACATTTTAAGGACACCCACCGAAGCTGTTGTGTTTGCTTGCAGAGTTGGATCCAGTTAGCACAGCCAGCCAGACCTGAACCCCCCAAACTTTTTGCAACACTGAGAATGTGAGGAAACCATACGGACACCATTTGGTTCCCAAGACCTGTGTTTACTGACTCTAGACAAAGCTACAAGGCCTAGCTAGGTAAGTACACTGTTGCCCTGTTAGCTTCTGGTGGGTTTCGCAATAGAAGACAGAGGCCCACTAGAGAATCCCAAATTATCTAATGGAGGGATACTGCCCAGTTCCTATACACTACACTAACCCCTAGGAGAAGCACATTCACATCCCTAAGGTTATTTTTGGGAACAAAGGTGGCAGGATCGGTCCCATGGTTCATAAACAGGTCAGTTACAGCCTCCACCCTGCCAGCTCAATCAGCAGGGCCTGGAAAGTCCAACTTCCCTCCATCACCAGGGTGGCCCCAGGGGCTTATTGTGTAGGGCCTTTATTGTTGTTTCCTTCACCTTGCCCTTCTGTCTGTGTCGCTAGGGGGCTTCACTCTGCCTGTGGAGCCAACCCCAGACACCTTCTCTCCAGCAATAGGCGGGCCCAGGTGTGTGGTGGGTGGAGCAATGATGCTAGCCCCACCTCAGGTAACTACAGGGCCACCCGGGGGGGGGGGGGCAAGGGGGGCAATTTGCCCCGGGCTCCACAGGGGCCCCCATGAGAGTTTTTCAGGGCACCTGGAGCGGGGTCCTTCACTCGCTCCGGGGGCCCCGGGAAACTCTCGCGGGGCCCAGCCCCCCGGAGCGTCTTCCGTTCCGGGTCTTCGGCGGCAATTTGGTGGCGGGGGGTCCTTCTGCTCCGGGACCCACCGCCAAAGTGCCCTGAAGACCCGCGGCAGGGGCTCCTTCCGCCCCGGGACCCACCGCCGAAGTGCCAGGTCTTTGGCGGCAATTCGGCGGCGGGGAAGACCCCAGCCCCCTTGAATCCTCTGGGTGGCCCTGGGTAACTATATAGATGGGATTGCAGGCTGTGCCTCCTCCCTAAGGGGGGCTACCTAGGCACTCCCAAACACATGCCTTCCTGTATCCAGGCTTGGTAGCAGCATCTGCTCCCCACCCAAGGTAAGCGCAGGGGAGAGGTCTCCCTGTATTCTCATCTATATCGTGTTCCCAGTGCGAAGGGGCTGGTGCTGCAAGGTGCAGGGCGCTGTCTGCACTCAAGGAAGTCAGTGGGGAGGGAAGGTGGATTACCAGGTACCTAGGCAAGGTCCAGGGAAGGAGTCCAGGACTGAGAATCTAAACGTGCAGTTCCACATCTCAGCTCGTTAGTGGGCAGCGAGCCACCGAAGAGCTGCTGTTTTGGCAGTGTGCGCATTCAGGAGGGCTGTTGGCTTTTGTTTATGGCTGTTACCCAGCTCCTCTAAAAGGGCCCCTTGGCTGCAGTGAGGGATGGAGCACCCCTGGGGGGTCTGTGTGTGCGTTACCTGGAATGCCACATATGTTCCAAACCGAGGGGGCCTATTGTTGCCCAGAGTCTGGCTCTGAAGTGTGTGGGTGGCTGAGGGTGTAGGTTGCAAGGCAATGAGGCCATCCCAGGCTGATCGAGTTTCACGAGACCTGGTGTTCCCCCTTCCCCCTCAAGTTTATAGGATCACTGCTCTGTCCCCTCATCCTGCTTCTCACATCCACGGCTGAGCGTCTCCCCTTCCCCTGCCGTTGTGACTAGGCTGATGGCAAAAGTGTGCCTGCAGGGAGGGCAGTTTTCTCTCACTGATTCCTAGGCCGGGAGGGACCCTGGTGATGATCAATCCTGGGCCATCATGCTCAGGGGCTGCTGTACAGGATGAGAGGCAGTCCTCACTCTGTCATCGGCCCCAGTCGGTTCTATTCTGTTCAGGTTTTTGTCCTACACTCGTCACTGGAGTATCTGAGTCCCTGGAGGGACTTCTGAGCCTTTCGGGGTGGAGACAGAAAATTACTCTTGTGTTTATTTTCACCCCTTTGCATAGGGCTCACGTTTTTACATAGGAGAGAACAATGCAAATAGGCCCTCAGTTGGGGGTGCTGTGCAAACAGATGCAAGCTACCAGGACTGTTCCTCCTTTCCCCTCCTGGGTGAGCCTGGGGCTATAGATCGCAGGGCAAGGAGCCCTTTTTTGGGCAGTGCTCTAAGTGGGTTGGTCTTAAGCAGATTTTGTACCAGATTAGAAGAGGCATCGGGGAAAACACAGAAGCCAGGCCTCCGCTGGTGTAAGGGGACAGAGCTCCACTAGAGTCAATGGAGCTACGCTGCTTTACACCTGCTGAGGATAGCCTGGTGCTACCAGCAAACTCCTTCCCTGGCAGGCAGGACATAACTCCCTGTTTTCAGACCTTCCCGGACACCGGCTCCCTGGGATAGCCCCAAGAGAGAGGCATCTGGTTTTCATGAGGGTCGCTGGGAGACCACAGTCAGACAGTCCTAGTCCAGCACCCTTCAGTGCAGCCAGTCCAATGCTGGGCACTTCCCTGAGACAGCTGGTAGTGCCACTGAGCGGACTCAGTCGCAGGAAATTGGGGGGAAGGATAGCCTTGTGAAGGCACTGGGCTGGGACTCAGGAGATCTTGCTGCAGCTCGCGGCTCTGCCGCAGCCTGCCTGTGTCGGCTTGGGCAAGTCACTCTATCTCTCTGGGCCTCAGTTCCCCATCTGTAAAATGGGGATAATGATCCATTCAGCCCTTCTTTGTCTTATCTGTGTAGAGTGTAAACTCGGCATAGCAGGGGCTGTCTCGCACTGTGTATAGCAGGTGCTACAGCAGGGCAAAAAGACTATTATTATTTAGAGGAGGAGGGACGGAGAAACTGGTATCACCGTGATGCACCCCACAGGGCCAGATTCTGATCCCCTTAGTTCCATGGCACAGTGCCTTACTTCTCAATGGCACTGCTTAAGCTAAGGTGCTAAATGCCCCACGTGGTAGATCATCAAGATCTGGCCCTGGGGGGTGTATTAGGGCAATCTGTGCTTCTAAAACTCTCTTCCTTCAAATAATAATCAGCCTTTGTTCTCTCTTGCGCCGTTCATCCCAGGGGCCCGGTGTGCTGCCCAAATGTGCTTAGTCAGCCAAGCTTCCCGTTTTACTGTGAGTTGACAAAATCTCACACCAGCCGGGAGTCCTGATCCCAGCCCCATTGCTTTAGTCACTAGGCTCCACTGCCTCACAGTAAGCGTGAGAATAGCTGCTCTCTTTCTCCTCTTTCTTCCCACCTTTCCACCTGCTGTTTCTACTGGCTCCATCTTTGCATCCCATTTGTTCTCTCCCCAGCTGGGAGCATGAAGATGCTATGGGCAAGTGCTAGGAGTGACCTCCTGCAGGGATACAGCTCAGCTCAAGTGCGAGCCAGAGCCAGCCGGGGTTCCCCTGGATGTTCGCTTGCTCTGACTTACTCCTTACTTCCTGGTGTGGATGGGCCTGGGCACTTCCTTCCAAGCTGTTACCCTGCTTCCTGGGGAGCAGAGGCCTGGCAGGAATCTATTCAGGGCAGGAAATGAGTCTTTTTCACAGGTCTGTTCCTTTACCGCTCATGGCCGGTTTAGGGACTAGGTTTGGGTTGTATGCAGAGGACCAGATTCTGCTCCTGGTCACGCGGGTGTCTCCACCCCACACTGAGATCAAAGGTGTAATGGAGTGCAGAGTGCAGGCTGGACCCTCTGTTCCTTGGTGTTTCACAAAGGTGCCCAAGTCCCTTTCACTTCCCGGAGGTCCCTTGGAAACTGCCAGCCCTGCTCCTGGAAGGGGTTAATCTCCTACCGGCTGTGGGGGAACTGAAAGTGTCTCTGTCACAGGGGAAAAAAACGAGGAGTCCTTGGGGCACCTTAGAGACTAACAAATTTATTTGGGCATAAGCTTTCATAGCTTATGCCCAAATAAATTTGTTAGTCTCTAAGG
Organism: Terrapene triunguis; assembly: GCF_002925995.2. Lineage (NCBI taxonomy): Eukaryota > Metazoa > Chordata > Testudines > Emydidae > Terrapene > Terrapene triunguis. The sequence goes on along the minus strand of NW_020664549.1, from coordinate 2,871,382 downwards.
TGCCCGAAGGACTCCTTGGTTTTTTTGCTGATACAGACTAACACGGCTACCACTGAAATCTGTCACAGGGGTATCCAGTCCCCTCCTTTAACAGGCCTTCAATGCAAAGGGCACCATTTGCATGTCTGTGGGTGTTTGCTTTGGTGCCTGGCCAAACTCACTGCGGTGAGGGAGGTGGGGAGCAGACCCCTGCCAGTCACCATGGGTAAGGAACAAGCAGGGGCAATTTCAAAGGGGTTTCCGCCTTCTCTTTGGTCCCCACACTCATCGGCTGGAGTCTCCCCGGGTGGTAAAGCCATTCCCTTGCTGGGGGTTAATTTGTGAGCAGCTTTTAGGGTGTCTCACCCTTGCTAGGAAGGATTTTGCAATGGGGGGGGAGGGGACATAAAAATCTCGCTCATTCAGACTGCCATGGATTACCTGCCTTGGCACGCTTGCCCCTGCACTCTGGTGCTCTGGCACGCATATGCACACGCAGACACATATGCACACACAGTCGGATCACATTCTGGAAAACGTGCCTGCCTCCTTCTTCCACCTCCCCCACACAGAGCCTGCCTGGCCCTTGGGAAACCTCTGGCCACCACGCGGCTGGGCTCTGCAGCGAAAGCAAACAATGGGATCCCCAGAGACGACAATGCTCCATTGTCCTTTAAGCCACAACAATGAAACAATAGCCCACAGTCTGCTTCGTTCATTCCCGGGCCCGCCCCCTGCAGCAACGCCCTGTATCCCTGCTGCTGTCATATTCAGGGGTTCATGCTGTCCTCACAGAACCTCCCAGGCTCTGATTTGTCCTGTCTGCCCTGGCTGACACACATGCACCCCCGATGTAGCAGGATGTCCCTCAGAGGAGAAGGAAGCAGCCTCTAGCTGGTCTTTTATTGTGATGGTTTCCCAGACACTAGAGATGGAAAAGTCCTATGAAGTCATCCCGTCCCTCCCCACCCCGGAGGACAATGGGGCGTTGTTGTCTCTGGGGCTGGCCATTGTTTGCTTTCACTGTAGCTGTGGTCCCTTGAGGTTTGCTGATGCCTCATGTTCTTGATGATGAGGCAGAGGCTGTTATAACACAGACTCTTCTCCCTCATGCCTGTCGCCCTCTGTGGAGGGGGAAGCAAAGCTGGTGCTGGTGACAGAGCCATGAAGGGGCAGAGGGAACTTGGTACGCAAGGGGGAGAGTGGGGATGGGGCGTTAGGGGGCACTGCTACAGTGCCGTGCCTGCCGAGGGAGTTTCACCATGTCAGGTAGCTGGAGCAAAAAGGGCCAGAGGGCTTTAGAGCAGAAATCGTAGGGGAAAGATGCTTGCGGACTGCAAAACCCCTGGAGTCCCCCGACCCAGCACCGCAGCCCCCTTACCCTGCACTGCCAGGCCATTCGTCCGGTTTGAACCTGGACAGCCCGCTTTTTCCGTGGTTTTGTCCCCTGTCCGCTACTGAGACAAAAAAACAGATGTGGTTTTGTCCGGGAGGGCGGCCGGGGGATGCCGTTTTGAAGAGCGCGCCGTGCCCCCCCTGCCGGTCTGACCTTGCACGCACCGGGTGTGTGGGGTCACACTGGTGGGGTGGGAGGAGAGAGACAGTTCCTGGAAGTGCCAGAGCGTCCAGTATTCTGGGGATGTGGCCGTGGCCACCCTACCATCCCCAGGAGCCAGAGCTGCAGGAAATGCCAGACTGTGATTTTTGCTTCTTTTCATCGCACAGGCGTGAATTCCCTTGAAACACGGGTTGCAGCTGCCTACGGGGATGCTAGCACTTCCCAGTGCACTGGCACAGTTGCCCCATTGGCCCTGTCTGCGGCACCTGGGTCCGGCGCACAGCAGCAGGAATTTGAATGTGCAAATCACCAGGAGGAGCTGGTATTGTTTCAGGCCCTATGGAAATGCAGAAAGAAGACAGGGCTGGATGGCAAACAAACAAAATGAAAATCTGCTGCAAGGAAATTTAACTAGGGCCCTGATTTTTGCTGTTGTTAAAATCCCTTCCCCACTGGGTCCTGGCTTGCACACAGAAAACTGGGGTGATTCAGACCAAGAATCCATTTTATCCAGAGATAAGCATGAAATTGGAGGCATCCCTGGTATCCAAGGGTCCAGGCGGCCCTGGCTGGCATCAGGGCTCAGTGGCACCATTCAGATCCAATCTCTATAAAGGGTCAAATCAAAGTCCTGGATCCAGAGCACTGGGCTGGGAGTTGGACCTGCCATTGAGCCTGCTATTTAAGCGTGGACAGGTCTCGGTGCTCAGTTCTGCCCTCTGTAAAATGTGGGAAATGCTAGCTGTCCCCCTCTGGGGTGCCGTGCCATCAGTGGAGGAAAATGACCATCTGAGACTGTCTGTGCAGCTAAGTGACCCCCTGATTGGCTAAGAACCGTGCACACTCCTGCTGTTTTTGTCTCTTGCTTGTCCTATCCTGTTGATCAGTGCTTCCCAAACAGTTGGTCCCGACCCACCAGAGGACTGCGGGAAGGGTCTAGATGGGTCACTACTTCCAGGTGGATTAACCCATCACTCACTGGGCCCTGGCTTAGTGTAGGGGGGTTGGAGAGTGAGCCAGCCCTGCTCTCCCCCAGCAGCAGCCACTCCTGTCCCGCAGGGCTGGGCCCGGCTCCCTGCTCTGGGCGTTGTGCCCTGACGCACGGTGTCACAGCACTACTCAGATTTGGCCTGGCCACCCCTCCGTGTCAGTACAGCACCTAGCACAATATGCCACCCTATTGATTGGACAATAGACACTGCCACGTGATAAGTGTTTAAAACTTCTCTGACTATTTATTCAGTAACCTTGACCTCTGGGGAGATTTGAATCCAGCTCCGTACATACAGGATTGCTGGATCTGGGATTCTGCTGATGGCGGGGTGGGGGTAGTCAACTTCCCCCCCCATAGCTGACATCCAGATGCCATGTTCCCCCAAAGTTTGGGAGGGTTCATATCTGCGGGAGGTGGGGCCAGGCCCCTCTCTGCTTAGTACCTATCAGCAGCCAAACCCACCTGAATAGGTAATGAATGGAGGAGAGAAAAGCGCCCTGAGTACATTGTGTTTCCAATGGGCCGAGAACAATTGCTAAATACAAATCACACAGAGAATGGAGAGAGAGAGACAAAAGAGAGAACCCCAGCACAAAGGAGAGGAATGAAATGGCAAGTAAAGTCAAACAAAAAGGAGCCAGGCTGAGACAAAAGAAGGGAACAATATCCCCGAGGCAATCGGCTCCCGAACAATAGGGGCAGTGACAGCAGCACAAAGGCACCAGTGTTTGCAAGTAGACGTTATCTCACACAGCCACTGGCAGGCCTGGCCGCGGCGCTTCTATTTTCAGGGATGCTTTTGTGCGGCGCTGAACAATATTCCTTGCATGGTTGCAGATATAAAGATGAGGGGGGTTTGGGTCGCTCTTCCCTTCCTGGTGCCAGCTCGGTTATAAAAACAGACTCAGCCCTTCTGAGGACGGGGATGGGGGGAAAACATTTGGCTCGGCGTAGCTGGTTCTGTTTCTGTTCCGATGCCGCGGGGGGCCCAGTTTTGTCGGGTCGGGGGTTAGCATCTTTCAGTTCCTGGCCTGTTCTTTTCCTTTCGCCTGTCTGGACAGTGCTAGCGAGGTGGCTGTAGAAACACAGCTACCCGCAGTCTTGAGTTCCCTGGCAGGGATGGGGAATGGGCGAGCAGGCCTTGCCTGCATGGGAGATTTCAGCCAGGGGTAGCCAGCCACTGTCATAACTATGCTGGTGGCACTGTGTTCTGGGTCAGTTCCAAATGGATGCCTCAGCCACTATCAAACCAATGCCTCGGAGTAATGCCCTACGCCCTCAGGGGTAGGAGGCACTCATCTGAGTCAGTGCTGAACCAAGGCTACGGCTGATACCAACCCAGTGTCTCAGTAGGGTGTTAGAGGTTGTGGTGCTGTTGAGTTTACCATCTGGAGGATACTTAAAACTGAGGCCCTGACTATTTGGGGTCATTAAAGAGTCCACGGTACTTTTTGCAAGTTTATGAGTGTTAACCCCAGTGTCCTGCCCAGATACCGAGGAAGGGGATACTTTCTGCCTTCTGAAATTCCCTTCTCCTCACCTTGCAATGTCAGTTGGACACGGTATTAGTTTTGACTTCCTGAGCTAAACCACTGTGTCCCTGTGCATTACTACTCAGCTGCTCCATCCTTTCCCAGAGGTGGCTGTCGGGCTGTGATTGGTTTAAGCAATTCAGTAGTTTCTGCTTTCTCTGTCAGTCAGTTTGGAGCCTCCTTTGGAATGAAAGGTGCTGCTCTTCTTGGCTCCGCTTCCCAAGCTGCAAATTCAGCCGAGCGCAGCTCATGGCCTGGAAAGCACACCTGGGCAAACCAGAATGATGGCTTTCAAATGTTTACATCTTCACTTGGTTGGCGCTGAAGGTTGACGCCTCCCAAGTCCTGCTGGAGTCAGCCTTGCTACCGGCAGGCTTGGAAAAACTCCCTGCCTTTGTCCCTTAACATGCCCCCTCACCCCCCTGCTTCCTGGCCCGTTACCCCTGCCCTGCACCAGTGACATCGCGGGCCCGTGCTTTGCAGCATTTCAGGCTAGGCAGGTGGCGAGATGTACTCATGGTGCAAACGTCGTTCTCTTTCCTGCTAGCGCCTCCTTCTCCTCCCTTCTCCAGGGGTTTGTTTCATCCGCCTCTTGCAATTCGTCATAGGGCACTGGACTGGGACTCAGGACATGTGGATTCAGTTCCCTGCTTTCCCACAAAATTGTTCTTCCGTGGATTCCATAAAGCCTCCCAATTTCTGCTTCTTGGCTGTGACCCACTCTAACACGGCTACCCCCTGATACTCTACCACAGTTTGGCAACAGCCAGCTTGTTTTGCTGCGTGTTAGATTGCAGTAGTAAAGTTTTCTCTTCTTTTATTCAACAAACAAGTAGCCAAGTCTCCAGGACTGAATCTGTGACTGGGTCCAGCCATCTGGGCATGAAATAACGTTCCTACATCCACTCCAAATCATCCACTCCCCTTTTCAGACCTCACATGGGACCTTCTTGTGTCACTTTCTGTGTCCATCCCCCCTCTCCCCCGGCCCCTTTTCATGATCATCCCACACTTTGAAAACCACGAGCCTTACATTGTGTGAAAATAGACTGCCACAAACTGAGGAGGTTTCATCAAGCTACTGTAAGTCATACAGAAAAAAAGTTGCCTTGTGGAAAGAGAAGTCAGGGTGTTCAGAAGAGTGCTATAGAAGCCCCATATCAGCACCGATCTCCTAAGACACCCAGCTTTAGCAGATGGGTTTAGCTTTCACTTGAAAGGCCTTATTTCTGATATTGATCGTGTTATCTGAAGGATACATCCTGTTGCTAAATTTGGCTGTTTCCTTAGTTTAACAGCTGCTGTTGCAGTAAGCTAAATGGAGTTTCAGTGGAGGTGAGTTTTGCATACTATGAAGTAAAGATGAATCCCTGATTTCACATTGCACTGGAGAACAGAGAACCAAGACTTTCTAGAGATGCTGCAGTAAGCGGTGTTGCACCATGCCACTTCCTGCCCCATTTGTAATCACAGCATGACCATACTTAAGGACAAAATGCTTTCATGGGAAAATTTTTGGGACTTTAAATCAAAACAAACTAGCAGCTGTTCTTAAAGTGGAAAGTGGCTCTCTAAAAATGACAGTGAGACACGAACATGTAATGCCACAGTGCTGTCCATGCAAGGGCCTGATTATGATCTGAGCTAAACCAGTGTAAATCCGGAGTCATTCCACAGAAGTGATTGGAATCACACCAGTGTGAAACTAGGGCGTGGGGGAGGAGAACCAGGCCTATAAAACAGTATCACTTTAAGAGTCAAAATATTTTTTTCTACCTGTGAGCACTGCAAATTCCCCACTGAGAAGCAAGCTGGGTTCTTTCTGTCCTGTGCACCTTACAAGCTCTCACACCTTCACTGTTAAATCTTTAACAAAGACATCCTTTATCTCAAAGGTTATTTGGTCAAGGAGTTAGATGGGTATTAACAAAGTAAACAACCAACAAGAAATTTTAACAAGTCTCCCCACAAATCCCTTCACATCTCAGTTGCTCAACTTTCACTCCTGTAATGTCACTAGTTCTCTAGACCTCCATAGTGTCTTTTGGGTAGGTAAGACCTGAACGTCTAATGTAAAAAACAAGCAGAAAGAAAGTGGTTTTCACTATGCATCATAGAGGAGGAATAAATAAATAAGAACCCCTCACGCCCCCACCCCCTTGTTTGGGACAAGGAAATATGCTGGTTGGAGATGGTTGCTTAGTTCAGGTTTCAGTGACTGTGTCAGTATTCTGAATGGGTTTAATAAAAGATATCACCTCACCCACCTTGTCTCTCTAATATCCTGGGACCAGCACGGCTACAATAACACTGCATGTATATACATTTGCAAGTTAATTTGATCTTGTTCTACAAGCCATGGTGGTGAGAGAGAATCTGGCTGTTTCTGATATTATTTTGCTAAGCAAGCACTCTTTGCTACAATTAGCTAGTATTTAAATCCTCCCTACGCCTTAATATAATATTAACAATAATAATAATTAGCAATAATACTCTGCACTTCTCTAATGCCTGGCATCTAAAGAGTATGCACACTAATTAATTAAAGCCAGGCAATCCTCATCTACCTTCCACAGTGAGGGAAAATCATTGCTAAAGAAATTCTTAAGAAAGACCACAAAAGCAGGGATTCCAGGCACTGAAACAAGACAAATGCGGCTTTAAAGACAATCAGGACCAAGACCATGTGACACGAGAAGTGGACAAGGCAGGAGAAAAGATAAAAACCCAGGCAAATGGCGGAGGCAGAAAACAACCAAAAGCTTAAAAAAAAAAAAAGTGAAAGAAAGGAACCAAGATGAAGGGAGCGACAAAGCATCAAAGAGAGGAGTACCCAGAGGCTGAACAAAGACATCGGAACAAAGAGCGAGCTGGCACAAAGGACCAAAGAAGGGAGAACAAAGAATGGAGAACAAAGCGACTAAATAGAAAACAAAGACACAGGACAAGAAAAGCCCCTCTGTTAGGGCTGAGCTTTTGAAGGGGTCCCAGGACACGTGGGGCTGGGTGGGTGGGTTAGATGTGGGGAGATGCACTGATGTATGTTGCGTTGCTGGATGAAAGGTTCCGTGCTGTCCAGTGCGGGTGGGGGGAAGGGTTTGTTATGGGATGCGTTGGGGCTGGGAGCAGAGGACCCAGGAGCATTTGATTTGCTTTTGAATCAATAGGCCCAAACCAGAGCTCTTGTGAATTTAGGGGGAAAGACAGATCTATGTCTAGTCTCTATGGCTCTGCTTTTCTCTGGGCTCCTTCAGCTGCCTTCTAGACTGCTCCTGACGCCAGGGTGGATGACTCTGTGATCACATCCTTTGTCTGGCCCAAGCTGCTCACCAGATGTTTCCAACTATCCAAACAGTAGGTTGGGTTGGATCTGAGTTCAGAATTGCCCCATTCTCTAGAGTAACCGTTTCCGGTCAGTTCTCTCTCCCCATCTCTTCCAAGAAGATCATACCACTCACAGATCCAAAATTGTGGTGTTTCAGCCACTCCTGCCTTCCACCCTGCAGAGTTCCTCATGCAAAGTTAATACAGCCAGCCCATCCACCCCAGTATGTTGGGATTTGTTCTTGAACGGGGATCCCCAAGCCAGCTGTGGGTGAGAGTCCTGCCTGCACAGCCCAACTAAGCCATGGCCGGAGAATGTATGTGTTGGAGCGTTGCTGCCTGGGACACATGAATGGCTCAGGTCTCCCTCTGGTCTGTTAGAATCTAGAGGGATCCACAGGGTTTATGGACTTGCTGCAGGGGCTGGCCTTGGAATGCAACAGAACAACTGCGGGCAAAATTCTGCAAGGCTTTCTTTCATTTCACCCCTCCCGTGGGTTTTCTTTGCTGTTCAGGCCATCTAATTCAGATAGGGCTAACCTGTATTACCAGGTGAAAACCCATTCTTTTGTTATCTTTAACCTGGCGATCAGACAGTTTGGCCTCACCCAATGGGTCAGACCAAAACATTTATATTTTGTTTCAGCCAAAGCAGATTTCTGACAATACTTAACTCATTTCTTTGGGCTGTCCAGAGAGGGGCAAAATGCTGTCAAGATAAAAAGCATAAAGGAGCAGGGAAAGACCTATTAGATCTTCAAATCTACCTCTTTGTCATGGGAGGATCTAGTCCCCTGATAGGAGATATATCAGATATTCAAGATCTCAGGAGATCTTGTTCTAACCTGGGTTAATAATTTCATCTCTGGTTATTAAGACTAAGTCTACACTAGGAACTTCCACAGGTATAATAATGTTGGTTAAGAGTGTGATAAAAATGACATTTTGTAATACTGGCAAAAGCCCTAGCGCAGACGCAGTTGTACCAACAAAAATTGCTTTTGCCAGCATAAGTTATTTTGCTTGGAGAATCGGTATGAGCTATACCGTCAAAAGCCCATTTTTGTCAGTAGAAGCTGCGTCTACACTAGGAGGGTTTGCCAGGGTAACTATACCAGCAGAACTCTTCTAGTGTAGACCTGTCCTAAGGTCTGGACATGCGCATAACCCCACTGCAATCCGTGTGGCCACAGTGTCTGATCCATCCAGAGCAGCTTGCAGGATCAGGGTCCAACAGACAGAATTTCCAAAACTCGCCTTCATTTCTCCCCATTAATGCTGTTGGTCTGCTTTACCTTGGTTTGCATTCTCGGGAGAGTGAAACTAGCATACTCAGTTTCACTTTCTGAGGGCCTTTGGGGGCTAGCATGAATCTAAGGATATGGCCACTGTCTGGTTCTCCTGCACTGGCCCAGCGCTGATGTCTGGGTTCCTAACACTGTGAGAACATTTACATTTTTTAAAAAATCTGTTGTAATTGGAAATTACAAACTAACCATGGAAACACTTCAGTTTGTAGTGGCCTGAATTTGTTCCCT
>NW_020664549.1:2819638-2852457 GCF_002925995.2 Terrapene triunguis | reverse complement strand
CCCCCCCCCCCCCCCCACCATGGCCCCCGGCCGCGCTGGGATCCCCCCCTCCTGAGCCCTGCCAGCCCCTGTAACTTGCAGGGAGTTGGGCAGCTCTGGAGCTCCCATGCCCCGCGGGCACAAGGAGGGATTTTACAGTTCTGACCCCCGCCCCTTTCCTTGCGGGGCTTTTATTTCCTTGTGCAAATCTTAACTTGATTCCTCCTCTCTTCCCAAACCTGCCAAGTCTCCCCCGGCTTTATGGGGGAGGGGGAGATCCACTTGTTTTGAATTAAACCTAAAACAGCTTAAAAAAAGAAGTTTCTCCCTCCGGAAAGTCCACTCACTGGTTTGCAAACTCCTATTTCTCTAGTGTCCCCCAGTGTGCCCGGATCTTTAAGACACACATAGATCTTAGACTGGGGACTACATCAGAGCTCTTGTAATTGCCCCGGCAGGGAGGGTTTTTACCCCCTTTTTTTCCCCCTCTTCCCCCCCCCCCCCCTTCATAAAACCAGACTGTCAGGTTTTCTGTTGCTTCTCACATTTTTCTGTTTAGCCTGGCCTGGCCTTTCCTGTTCCGTAACTGGACATTATAAAGGCCTTGATTATTGCCAGGCGTCACTGGATTTAGTAGGTTACTGACTTAATGGTACAGGTCAGGTGTAAAGGATTCTGTGGGATGGGGTGGGAGCCCAGGGGAAGGCTTTGTGTGGGGCTCTACTTTTGGGAAAAGAAGCAGATACTTTCTCCACTTGCTAGTCTCCCCCTCTGCCCCCATGGCTTATTTATGACATTTCTCACTGAGCAGGGGCACTGTCTCGCCAGCCAGTCTGTGGGGCTCTGCAGTACAATGATTTCATAGTAAAATGGGCAATAGATTGGGTGACACTCTCTATAGACACAGGCACCAGCAGAGGTCACCATGCATGTTGAAAAATAAACAGGCAGACACATACTGGCTAAGATGGTAGGGTGCAAGATGAGCTGGTAGCTGGAATCTCCACTTGGATGGAGTGATTTATTTTTTGCAATTATTTTAAAATTCTAAACACCGCTTATTTCTTCCCTCCACCCTTCCAAAAAGAGATGTGATGGTGGTACATTTATGCAGCTTTTATTTACTAACATGCTGCATCTTTGGGGACTACATGTACCAGAATCCCAGTCATTGCCCCTATAGAAAGTGTAGCAGAGAGAGAGAGCCATACACAACTTGTAAATATCCCGCCTGGTCCTTTAACTTATTGTTTGTTGCTGGCTTTTTCATGAGTTTTTTTTTTTCCCCAGTGATCGCATCAACTCAAATGATTCCACAAAGGAAATATTTATACTGTGTGTTTAGAGGCAAGGAAGAGTGTTATGGAATCCATGCAACAAAACTTGATGGCTGTGTGATGCACTCAGATGTTTGGCTTTGTAAATAGTTTTTTTTAAATAACAAAATTACAATAATAGGGCTACCAACAAAGAGGATTTAGTATAATAAATGCTGAGCTGTGTCACTTTTGCTGGTACTTAAACAAAAACAAACCCAGCAAGTTTAATATTATGATCTTCCTTTAGTGTGAATTGTCATCAAGCCAGCATTTATGACCAGCTTGAAGTGAGTTTCAATACTTTAGAGGCCCAAATTCATTCCAAACCAGAAAACTCTGTGTATTGGGCAGGGACTGCAGATGAAATCCTGACCCTACTGAAATCAATGGGACCAGGATTCCCCCCATGCACATCCGCCGCCTTTGTCCTTATTCCCGTCTCTATATAGCACGCTTAGCACAACTGTTGGTGCTATACAAATAATACATATATGGTGTCAGTGGTGAACTGCAATAGTGCACTGGGGTGAATTTCAAATTAAAACAGACAGTTACGGCCATCAGTTTTGGTGGTTAAGTATACCAAATTTCACCTTGGATAGCGTATTTCACCCATACAGCACCCTCAAGGTGCTTTAGAGTTAAATAATTAAATAAAAAAGTTAAAATAATAGCGGTAGGAGAGAGAAATGAAGAGATGTATGGCTAAGGGAGAGGTGAGTGATAGGTTTTCATGTGAAATGTGCAAACAATTAGAAAGCTGGCACATTTCCACCTCAGGCTAATAGCTTCCAATATTTTATGCTAATCAGGGATGCCACCCAGGAAAAACTTGCTGACAATAGTCACTTATTGTTTAAGTCTCGGCTACATCTTCTAAGATACTTTTAAGGACAGAAAACGTGATTTGGGATTATAGATTTTAAGGCCAATTATATCATTTAGTCTGGCCTCTATATAACACAGGCCTGAGAATTTCATCCAGTTAACCATGTATTGTGCCCAGCTGCTTGTGTTTGTGATTCATGCAAATTCGTTTCAGTTCATTTTAATGGTTACACACTCCATCCTTTTGACCATCAACTTTTTTTTTTTTTAAACATCAAAGTTTGTGAACCCATATTCCACTTTAAAAATACAGGTGAAGTCTGGAAAATGTAAGGGTAAGCAGAAGAGAGATGTTTCTAAGTGATCTTGCCCCTTTACAGAGATTTTTTTTACTGACCCTCCGTTTTCAATGTAGGTTTGTTTAATCTCTGTATTGATGGTAAATCTGCCGTGGGTTGAGAATCCAGAATCACTTTCTGTCATAAAAGAACTGCCCACTCCAGATCTACCTTGGGATTCTGTTCTGTCCTTCTCCATGTTAACTGGATACTCTTTGTAGATGGGTGGCAGTAGGGTTGAGAGGACCATGACATTTCCTCCCTCTCAAAGCAATTTCCTGAGGAGGAGATGGCTTTGGGGGCTGTTTACTGAGTTTGTCCTGGCAATTTTAAAATCTCCCTCTCTGAAACAAATGTCCTAGCACGGTCTCTTAGCTTTATCCAGCCAAGTGTCTCTGTCTGTGATGCTTTCTCCTTCTATGCTTGCCAAACCAAAGCACCCAAACAACCCCCTACAGAAAGCATTCTTGACAAGCAAAGTTTGTTCCAACCAGTGGAGGCAAAAAATAGCTTGACTTTAAATCACGCTAACTGACTGTCTGTTATAAAGGATTTACATGTGCAGCTCTGACCAGTCTGGCATTAGGTAGCTAGTTAAACTGGAGCTGGCTTTTAAAATTGTTCCTCACTTGAGAAGTTTAATTTGGTTCCTGGGGTACTGGAAAGGGCACCGCTGTGAGTGCAAAGTGCGTGGCGACGTAAGCACAGTAAATCTATTCTTTCAATGGGTTTATTTTTACATTTGCTATTTGTTCAAGAGGCCCCCAGAGCGCCTGTCTGAACTTGCCGTTTTCACACTCTGTCTGTGTGCTTCCTGGAATCAAGACTTGTTAGGCCGAGCGACAGTCACTAATATTAAAAACAGCTTGTGGGGAGAGGGGTGACTCAGGGAATTGGAAATGAGCCACTGGGATTTTTACCTCAAGGTCACAGGTTCAAGTCCAACCTGCTGACCTTCTGATGGTTGTGAACTGAGATTGTGGGTCTCAGTTTAGTTCCCTGCAGGGGTGTCACCATCACAATTGGCTCCTTGGAGCTGGTACACAATAGAGGCCAAGGGCCCAGTGTGCCATGATGACTGGACTCCTCTCAGTCCTACATCCCCGTACTGTGGTTGAGGCCCATTAGTGTGGCAGCATGAGCCCCAAATGAGCTGGTCTCTTCCTGCTAGCTCACTAGCTATTTGTAGAACTGTACAGTGTTCAGTGTATTGAGAAGGGAGCCCAGTCTGTAGAACTGAAGGGCTGGAGGGCCAGCGATCTGCAACGCCGAACATAGATCGCTGACTCCGGTATCCTGCGCTTGCCAGCGCAAAGCGGATTGAGTCGGGCTTGGTCAGACTGCCGTGAGAGCACCTTCCTGTTGGCTCTAAGTCTTCAAGTTGTAAACACTAAATGTTGTTTTGGGGTTTCTGAGTATGGGTAACAGTGGATATTGAAATAGCTGCTATTACGCTGGAGACGGCATTTAACAAAAGGGTGCTGCTGGGAGCATGCACGCATTGCTTTTAGAGCTCTGGTCTAGGTTTACATCTTCCACTGCCGCATCCACAAATGATCAAATACATTGTTTTGGTGGGGGAGGTGTATTTGCTGCTGCATTTTCTACAAAAAAAAATGTATTTAAAAAAACATTCAGAGATGAGCCATACGATTGCTAACCCATTGCGCCATCCACCACTATAGAAATCAATGTATAAAAAGCTGGCATTATTCTTTTGTCGAGTGTGGACTGTATGCTGAGTGCAGTGCAGAACATACAGGAGAGACAGAAATTATTACCACCCCAATAATGCAATCCATTGTCACAGTGCGATAAGTTATAGCCCCATTTGCCCTTGTCCCTTGCCTTTGGGAAATATCCCCTGCGTGCTAAATAGGCTCTCTACAGCACACTGTAAAGCTGCCTCTGACTTCATTGAGAGCTGGGTACAAGTATTTCAGGCCAAATTTTGCCCCGCACTCTAATGAGCTTCTAATCATTGGATCCTCCTTAGGCTTGGCTGAGAATCTCTTGGGTTTGGAGCGCTGCTGTCATTTTAAAAAGGAGGGAAGTTGGCAGAGCCAGAGGCAGCCACTTTTGGAAAATTTTCTGTTATTTGGAAGCCCTCCCTCCCACTCCGCACTTAATCCACCTGCTCTAAGGCCATATGTCCGATCCTGGAACGGGTCCAGTCCTACACAATGGCCTTTGGTCTGAATGAGTTCCACCAGCTCAGTGATAAAGATGGGATAAAAATGGGACTGGATTTGCCAGGCAGAATGCGGCTGCTGCATTTTGCTCTGGCTCATGACAAAAACCATTTGGGCAGGTCAGTTAAAAAAAAAAAATAATAAGAGCAGGAAACGTTTAATCTTGTGACTGTTGAAGTCAAAGGGACTTAAACATGTGCTTAGAGTAAAGCATGTGCTTAAACTGTGCTCAGTCAGAGCCTGAAGCCCTCCAAACGGTGAAACTAATACCCCAGACTTTGCCCAATGCTTTTGCAGTGGTCTTAAGTAAACATTTTTTTCAAGTGGAAGCCACTTCTGTTCATCATTTGAACGGGGGGTAACTGCATTCTTTTTTGCCCCCTTTCAGTTCCTGCCGTGATTGGCAGCCATATAGCTGAAGAATGCACATTGGGAGACGTATCTGAAATTCTGCCTTTCCATAATTTAATGCTCCATTACCATCTATACTGGCTTTAGGCATGTGGCCATTACAAAAGATGCAGTCCAGTGCCTTTGGAGTCCAGGGCACCGCCCCCTTGCCACACAGGGTCTCTTATCATAGAAATGTGTGAGGTAAAATGGCTTATAATTAAAGCAGCCTTGAATATTTGATGTGACAATTTACTAGTCCAGGCACAAAATCTACTGGCCTGGCCTTTCATGATGATTTAGTGGTGGTGGAAAAAACCCTAATAATACTTTACTTGTCGGAAAAAGGAGAAAGCAGCCGAGTTGAATTTTGCACAAGTGAGTTAAAGGGATGGTGGGTAGTGCAGATTCTAAAAGTGGTTTCTGGGGGCTCTGATTCACCTCGCTCTTACCCAGGTGAAAATGCTGAGTGATTCCGTGGGGTTAATGGTAAAAGTGAGAGGAGATTCGGGTCCTGTGGGGTTTTTTGTTTGTTTGTTTTTTAAAAGGTCTTCCAAACGCTTGTGTTAATAGAAATGTTTCAAGAAATTAACAAAATTGCTCGCTGGCTTTTGTTGGTGCTGTCGCATGTTTGGATTGCTGCCCTTCCCTGAGGTTTGCTACCCAAATGGTTGCAGCCCTGTGTAACATGCAAAAGACAGAAATCGAAACTGACTAGTAACAAGCGTCAGTCTAGTTCAGTGGTTATCAAACTTTTGTACTGGTGACCCCTTTCACACCGCAAGCCTCTGCGTGTGACCCCCTTTATAAATTAAAAACAGGGTTTTTTTTATATTTAATACTATTATAAATGGCGGACGTGTTGTGATCGGCGCAGTCTTAACGACAGCTGAAGACTGATCGGTCCAGGTGATAAATGCTGGAGGTGAAGCGGGGTTTTGGGGTGGAGGCTGACAGCTCATGACCCCCCATGTAATAACCTCATGACCCCCAGTTTGAGAACCCCTGATCTAGTTAGTTTGGAGGATGTGGTGGTTAAAATGCCAGGGGCGAGTCTACCCTAATCCTCTCCCTCTGGTGGAGCTATTGTGGGGATGGAATTTCATGACACAAAATCTAGTGTAGACAAGACTTTTCAAACCACCTTATTAGCAGCATTAGCGCTGTTGTGGTCGCATCTATTATTATTTAACATTTATGTCACGGCAGCGTCTAGAGGCCAATGTGCATGAGTCCCCTTGTGCTAGGTGTTGTAAAGACAGAGAGGTAATAGCAGGCCCTGCCTCAGTGAGCTTAAGTCTAGGCTTCCAGATGAGCAGACGTCAGCCCCTTTGCTTCTGGCTTGCTCCCCGCTTGTTCCAGATATCGGGGAGGTGACTGGATTCACAGACTACAAACTTAGGGCTGGTCCACACTGGGGCGTGGGATCGATATAGGAAACGCAACTTCAGCTACGAGAATAGCGTAGCTGAAGTCGACGTTTCCTATATCGAACTAAAAGTACTTACTTCGGGTCCACGCGGCGCAGGCAGGCTCCCCCGTCGACAGCGCTTCCTCCTCTCGGCGAGCAGGAGTTCCGCAGTCGACGGGGGAGCGCTTCTGGGATCGATCTATCGCGTCCAGATGAGGCGCGATAAATCGATCCCAGAAGATCGATCTCTACCCGCCGAATTAGGCGGGTAGTGTGGACCAGCCCTTAGTGTTAAACAGCAAAAAAAGCCCAAACCAACCAAACCACGCTTGGCTTGGAAACCGTGCCCTGGGATTGGCCAATTGACTGATCCTGGCTGGGGATTTGGGGGTTTTAATGATTTGCCCCTCATTGGAATTGGTGGAACAGAGGCTATGTCTACACTGCGAGCCTGGGATGCGATTACCCTGCTCGTGTACACACACTTGTGCTAGCTGTCCTCGAGCTAGCCTGAGTATAAATAGCAGCGTAGCCACAGAAGCACGGGTAGAAGCAGAGAAGGCACGGCTGAGCAGGGCCAAGTACAAACCTGCCTGAAACTTGTGGGTGTGTACTCGTCATGGCTCAGCCGTGCCTCCGCTGACGCTGTCCTGTGCTACCACATCTACATTGCTATTTATACTCCGCAGACCTGAGAATGTGTGCATGTGTAGGGGACCTGCATGCCTAGCTCGTAGCGTAGACAGAGCCAGAAAAGTCTCCTTTGGAGTGCTGCCTCGTCTTACCAGATCCTACACTCTTCAAGGCAGATGTTCTCTTTTTGCTATTTGTGTATGTACAGCTCCTAGCACAATGATTCCTGATCGGGGTTTTTTGGTGCTCCTGCAGTACAGAATAATGGTTAATAACACATTTGGATTGGGCTTGGGGAGTCCTGGAATAATTTACTCTAATTCTGTGGGGTTTTGTGTGAAGTTCTCAGCGCTGCCGGTACATTAATCTTTGCTACGTAAACACTTTTGAACCCCCTTTTGCAGACTGTGCTGGGATGCAGAGAGAGGTAGCAGCCTGCGGACTACAATATAAATCAGTGGTTCTCAACCAGAGGTATGCGTATCCCTGGGGGTACACAGAGATCTTCCGGGGGGTACATCAACTCCTTATCTAGACATTTACCTAGTTTTACAAAAGGCTACATAAAAAGCACTAGTGAAGTCAGGACAAACTAACATTTCATACAGACAATGACTTGTTTATACTGCTCTATATACTATACACTGAAATGTAAGTACAGTACGTATATTCCAATTGATTTATTTTATAATTACATGGTAAAAATGAGAAAGGAAGCCATTTTCCAGTACTAGTGTGCTGTGACACTTTTATATTTTTATGTCCGATTTTTGTAAGCGAGTAGTTTCTAAGTGAGGTGAAACTTGGGGGTAGGCAAGACAAATTAGACTCCTGGAAGGGGCACGGTCGTCTGGAAAGGTTGAGAACCACTGATATAAATAACCAGTCAGACTTTGTTCTGGAGCTGTGGGGCAGACCAGGAAGTGGAACATCCTGGGCCCAGTTCTTGCACCCCTCCTGTTCCATCGGATACAAATCGCTCCCACTGAAGTCTGGGGGCATTGCTTGCATCCTGTGGTTGGTGGGGTGGGGGTGGGAGTAGAATTGAGCCAGAAAGCCCCATCCATCCTTGGCTTTGGGCACTTATTAAGCATGAACTTGACAGCAGCCAGGCCCTGTTCATCCAAAGAAGCTCTGGCACAGTGGCACATATTTGCTCAAAATAGGAGCTGGTAGGATGTCTGCTCTGTCACAGGTTACTCTAGTGAGTGTCCAGAGGACTAGTCCCCCTCTCCAGGAAACAATAGAGCCATCAGTGTTGGGCAGAGATCCCATTTACTTAACAGAGTGGGACCAGCAGGGAGCCATGGGATGAGCCAGGCCTAAGAAGGAAGAGAAACATCTGGGTATGGGGGGAGGGAAGATGGAAGAAGCAAGAGGCCAAGGTGTGGGAGACTAAACAAAGAGCTTTGGGCTGATAAATGGTCATGGGAGCCCCCCTTGTTCTCTCTTTTTGAGGCCTGTTTGCCCTGCCAGAGTGCTATAAAGGGGCCTTAATGTCACTGAGAATCAGGCCCCTCGAGACTTATGCTATGTTGCCAACTTGCACGATTTTGCGATATTTGATGGTTTCTAAGTCCCCAGGTCCTGGAGTCATGTGATTTATATGAGAATCTCTGCTTTAATATATGAAATAAGTCATTTTCTAGCCATTGTGGAGAAAGGCTGGAAAACATGATCCCTAGCGTCTCAAAAACAAGAGGGTAAATGAATGAAACCAAGATATGTTGGTTTTTTAAGTCAAGCTCAAGATTCTTGACTGGCCCCACTCATGATTTTTGAACGCTTGTGGTTGGCAATGCAGGAACCCAGTGTTGTTCAATGGAATTCACCTCTCAGGGCATGAAATCTCCTGCAGGACAGGTGGAATTTGAAAGCTGCAGGGCTGTATTCCTTGGAGGGAGGGAGCATTGGGAAGATTTTGGGAAACTGCCATGGTGGGTGAGGCCATAGGTTGCAGGCAATTTCTGTGGGTGTGGAGCATTTATTACGGGCATGCTGCAATGGGATGCCAGAGTTTCTCTTTTGTTAGAATAATAGAGAGCTGTGCTCTATTATTGTACCTCGCTCTGATGGCAAGAAAGAGAGATCCCTTGGGGCGAGAGGTTTGTACATGAGCATGCCTTAACGCCTTGTCTATCTACCAGCAGAAGTATACCCCTATAATTCTACTGATGTAGTTACAGTGCTATTGGGCTGGGCTGTTGATGGAGGATAACAATTTGGACCTTTAACTAGAACCTTTCTGGTGCGGATCTCAAACTGCTTCATGGACAATTTAGTCTCTCAGCTCCCCCTGTAAATAACACGCTGGTTTTACAGGGGTAAACTGAGGCACACTGAAGGGAAGCAACTTTCCCGTGGCCGCGCTGGAAGCTTGTGACAGGACTGAGACTAGAATCCAGGTCTCCTGGGTGCCAGTCCTATGTCTTTAACCACAAGCCCAGGCCCTTTCTTGCCTGTATATAAGCTCTGGAGGAGACACTGAAATGATTCTTATGGCTAGAACAGGCAAGAACGCAGTATCTTGCCTTTTATAAAGTATTACAAGAGCACTGTGGGCTCAGCGGGGTGGACTGGGCAATAAACACAGACTGGTCTACAAAAATACAGCCATGTCTGCTGGTCACACTTAAAGCAGCGCGTGTGTGTATCCGTCCGTCCGTCCCTTGAGGGTATGCTGGTGCTTCTCCTCCCGGGCCAGAGAGGGGTGTGTTTTGGGGAAGGGGGAACCCTAGAGTGATTGATTGGTGGGGACAATATGGCGTGTGATAGGGTGAGGCCATTAAAGGTTTACAGCCTCCTTGACAACTGGTGCTGGCTTTTTGTTTTGTTTTGTTACCTAGAAAATCCTTGAGCTAGGAGGGAGGGAAGGGTAGGCGTTTTCTCCCCAGCTCTTGATCTGCAGTGCTGGGATAGAGCTCTCCCCTCCCCAGGGCAAGAGAGCGCTCTACAGCTACAGCAGCCTGGCTAAAGCAAGAGGGAAAGCAACCTAGACACAGGCGTTGATTCTTCAGTCTATTGGTGACTCTCAGTGTTTAACTGAAATGGATGCGCAGTGTGAGGTTGGAGCAGGAGGGGATGTCTCAATGCTCTGAGCCTTGGGTTTTACATACCTCCCAGCCCTGGAAGGGCAGACTCCCATTGACTCCAGTAGGCTTTGGATCAGGCCCTTGGGGCCAGCTGAAGAAGCGCTTAACACCCATGGTTGGGGCCAGATTTTCAGTAGAGCACTACACCCCGTGTGCTGAGCTCTCCTGATAACCCAGCTCCGAGTGAGCTCGCCCTGGTCCTCATTTACAGCGCGAAGCCTCGGGAAAGCCTGTGATGCCCTATGCCAAGCTGCAGCGACCTAGTCAATGGGGCTGACCCCTCTTGTGGCGCTTTCAGAGTGCAGCTCTCGTGCTGCGGCCCCGATCCCTCGGGGGTCCCAGCTCAGTGTTCTGAGCCCCTCTCTCAGGCCGGGCCAGGCAGAGAACAGCGGGCGGCCTGGCAGCTGGGCAGCATTATGGCTCTAGCGGCCAAGTGCGAATTTGTCAGGCCGGTGTTAAATGCCTTCACTTGCTGTCATCCTCCCTGCTCCGCCCTGATTCCCTGCCCTCCCCCAAATAAACAACTGGTGTAAACATAGCTCTGTGTGTGTGTGTGTGTGTGTGTGTGTGGCAACTGTGCCTGCCCTCGGACTCCGCTGAGCCGGTCCCCAGGCGCATGCCAGGCCGAGGCAGGTGTAGGCAGGGGCTGCCAAGGCTCTTGGCTCAGGAGAACATGCTGCAGCACACGGGGATAAATAAGGACACACCGGGAGAATGGGGTGGCAGAAGGAACAGGTGCTTCAGGAGCCGGAGAGACACAAAGAGCCTCTTGTCTGGTGGCCAGAAGTGGAGAACAAAGCAAACGCTTCTCCCTGAGCTGGGGGACGGGCTGCTTGGAGCGGCTGCTTCCTCACTTGAAAGTCTCTGCTTCTTTAGTGTTGCGCAGTAAATGAAACTAAACATCCTGGTCCCCCCAACCTCCGAGGGCACTTTCCCAATTACCACTGGCAAGAGGGGGCCCAGCCGGAGCAGAGACGGATAAGGATTAAGGGTCCTGTTCTCAGCCGGGGCACTTGCTGCAGCTCCATTGAAGTGGACAGAGCTATGCGGGTATGCACCAGCAGAAGAGCTGGCCTTGTTGAAATCAGTGGCAAAATGCCACACTAACTTGTATGGGGCCAGGATTTCACCCTAGGTGTTCTTTAGCTCCTCTGATGCAAGGGGGAAGGGGCTGTGTCTTAAGTGTGAATCTGCAAGATCCATGCCTGGGACAATGCTAGCATCACTGCTCCTTAAAACCCCAACACCTTTGGGTCTTTGTTACGTGCTCAGATACTTAAGTGACACCTCGGGGCTAAAAAAGACCCTTCCCCCTCTTTCCCCATCTTCCCCATGAGAGACAGTGTGAAAGTGAACGGATTCCCGCTGGGTCCAGTGCTTGCAGGGGATGGACAGGAGGCAGGGGGCCTCAGTGGGAGTTTCCTTTGGAACCATGAAAGCAAATGCCAAGAATACATTTAAAAAATGAAGGCAGAAGGGAGTGAGCTCTAAAGGGGGGAAATGCAGTGTTGATGTTATCCAGGTCCGGATCCTTGTCATGCTTCGGTGAAGAGGAACATTTTTGCTGTGGCTTTAGCAGGCCTAGAAGGGATGGTGGCATGTTCTCCCCTCCTGATGTGAGATGCTCTGTTTAGAGCATCCTTGGATGGATGTGGCTGTGTCGCTGTTGCAGTGGAGCTGTAATATGTTCCTTCGCTAGGATGCACAGAGCACTAGGCTCCTTTGAAAATGTTGGCGAAAGAGGGTTAGGCTCCCGACTCCCTCTGAAATTCAGTTCCTTAGCTCTCAGCCTGGCCATGCTCTCCATGTGGATGGCTGCTCGGGTGTGGAATGCCGTGGTCCACTTGAATAATTCTCCGGAGCTACCGTCCGGCTCCTTCACGTGACGGTGGCAGGGAATTATGGAATGGTTCATAAAAACACTAAATATGACTTAATTATTTGTAGAACAGCAGCAAGCGCAACCTGCCAGGCACTGTACGCACCCCTAAGATAGCACAGTCCCTGCCTCAAAGAGCTTCCAATCTCGGAAGCTGGCAAGCAGAACTCTGCCCCTGGAGGTGATGTGGATAGATCAGGTGTGTGGGGGGGTGAAGCTGGGGTGTCACACTGGCTGGTAGATGCCTGTCAAGTTTGTAGGCAATAGCACAGACTGAGTTTGGTCTCTTGACCATTTTAAAATGAGGTTTGAGTCTGAAGGGACTTGTTTAAGCTTTTGGGCATAGGAACGGTGAAAGTGAGGTAGGGAGAGAGCACAGCCAGTGAGCATGGGCAGCTTCTGTGCAAGCCTCCCGCATACAGGGTTGGAGTCCACGTTTATTGTGGCTCACTTTTCCCCATTTCAGCTCACTTTACAAGTCAGAAGGTGGTTTTTTCCAAGTACAAACCCTGGAAGAGTAACTGGGGATCTGAGAGTTAAGCTGGGTTCTTTCATTCTCCTAAATCAGCAGCAGCAATAACAATTGTGTGGGCCAAATACTCCCAACAGTTAATCCTGCCCAACCTCTACATCTGCATATTAGGCCCCCAGTGACACCTCTGTGACCCCACCAGAGTCAGTCTGGGGGACTCAGCTAATTATCTTGAATGGTGTTACAATGGTAAATGAAAGCGGGGCGTAGTGCTGCAATTGGAACTTAGGTAACTATCCTGTTAAAGCAAGAGAAGGAACACTCCAGCTTGCCCTCTGTTAGCTGCGTTGGCTCTACAGGGCTAGCAGGAATAAAGCATAGTGAAAAGGTGTTTATTTTTTGGATTGTCACTTGCTCTGGCTCTGATTCTGCACGAATGGACAGATCTGTTCTGTAGGACGGTGCCATCTTTAGACACGTTTTTCTGAGTACAACTGCGCTTAAAGCCAGTGAGTCTGGGAACTTTTGCAATAAATGCTAGGGGATCTCTGATAGCTACAAGTGGTTAGAAGTTGGTATTAAGTCTCAGTGGAAAGACGGCATATCCTGCCGTACAGTGACCCACTAACACAACCTTGAGGCATTGGTTCAATACTGAACTGAAGGGAAGAGGGCCACCTACTGAGCCATCAGCACAAGGGGCCTGATTCTCCACTCTTACCCCAGTATAAATCAGGAGTAACTCCACTGCAGTGAATGGATTTGCACTCGTAACTGAGAGAGGTGTCAGGCGTAGTGTTTTCTTTGGAAGCCTTTGGCAGGCTTCATTTCCTTGAGAAAAGTTAAAGATTTTAACAGCAAATTGCCAAGCCACTCCTGTCAC
Source organism: Terrapene triunguis (assembly GCF_002925995.2). NCBI lineage: Eukaryota > Metazoa > Chordata > Testudines > Emydidae > Terrapene > Terrapene triunguis. Next base: position 2,839,041 of record NW_020664549.1, on the reverse strand, counting down.
ACCAGCTAAAATCTGTCGTTAAAATGTCACAGACCCACAGCAGCTGGGCTGCAGCATTATATCCTCCAAACTGAATTTGTGCACAGCCATCTCAGAACGGTGGCATTTTCTGCTTACGGCAACTGTCGAGGATGAGCTTGGCTTTCAGGGTCTCTGTCTCGCTGCTTGTGGGTAAGCTGTCTAACACTCTGCTTTTTGAATTGCAGTTTGGGAATGTTTCCAGAGCCCTTTAAACCTTCCAAGGTGCTTTGCAAACCTGGGTACTTCTGGGGACAGCAGTGGTCCGAGTGCCGTAAGGTAGGAAAAGGTGGAAGAGCATGCAGACAAATTCTCAGACGTAGCCCCTGGTTTAGGTGCCCAACTTGTGAAACCTTGGGTCTAGTTTTCAGAGGGTGCTCAGCTCTTGGGGAAAATCCGGTTCAAGGCGTAGGAAGTTGGGTACTCAACAAATGGAGGTGTCAAAAAAATCAGTGGCCACTTCTGAAAAGAGTGGTCTTCCTGTCACATGAAATGGAAGCTGTGAAGTGTTGTGAAAAGGCTACGAGGAGGTTGATGATGGAGGTCACCAACTGACTTAGTGTGGTCTCAGCTATTGTCTTGCTGATTCATGTTTGCTAACATTGCTACCCACCACTGTGTGCGTCTAAATTGTCCAAGAGGCTCTACCTCTGCTCAAGAGGTAGAACCAGGCATGGAAGAGGAGGTGAGGTGCAGGGCTGGGGTAGTGCACTGGCAAGAAAGGGTATGAGCTTGTGTTCAGGAAGCTTGCACAGAAGTTACCCATGTTCAGTGGCTGTACTTTCACCGTACCTCACTTTCACCAGTCCTATGCCCAAACACTTAAACAAGGAAAGAACAACAGAACCTTCTCTGGAGGAGAGCACTCCCCTTGAATATGACTGATCGTTGTCAATTGGTCTTGTAAGTTATATATGGGGGGCCTGGCACTGCACTCTAGATACCAGTTTAACTCCAGAGAGGAGAATCAAGCCCACTGTCTCCTGCAGTAGAGCAAGGTTGACACGGGAGTGTTGACAGAGTCCCATAGTGCACATGTCTCAGCAGTGCCTACCCCACAAACCACAGCAGCACAGGCTGCCTTTATGCTGTGAGGAAAGTGTTCTGCCAGAGAGGTGGTGCCTACTCTTTGTGGCTGCTGAAATGGCACTGGGTGTCAGGTGTTGTTCTACTGAGACCTCTCTCTGAGATTCTCTGATGCCAGCAGCAGCAAGGAAGGAGCAAGGCTGTTTAAAGTGGTTTAAGAAGGGGATGTACAGTCTAACACGGGCTAACAGGAGGAAATTAAGAAAAAGAAAATTTGGGGTGCCTATCCTAATAGTGAAATCTGTTGTACTGATAATAGATGTGTAGCACCTTTCATCTGAGCTTCGTTAAGGCCAGATCCGAGCTGGTGTCGCTCAGTGTAGAGTAGTTCCATCAACTTCAGTGGAGCTATGCAGACTTTCAACAGTTATGGATCTCATCCTTAGAACTTCACAACACCCCAGTGAGGTAGGTGAATGATATCCCCTTTGGGAAAATGAGTCACAGAGAGGGGAAGTGACTGGCCCAGGGTCATGCAACAGATTAGGGGCAAGGCCGGGAATAGAACCCAGAACTGCTGTCTCTGAGTTTGCTTCAACTACTGGCCCACGATGACTTTCTATGGAAAGTCTTCCAGTAGAAATGGTGGAAGGCTCATTGCATGAGACACTTCAAAACTAGACTGGACACGAATAGCCTTGGAAACACTCCTGCCTTGGCTTTATGGTCTGAGTGATTTTCTAGGTCTCTTCCAGTGATAATTTCTGCAATAGATTCAGGTCATTTTAGAGCGGAACTGAAATAGCAACAGTGTTTGGTTTATAGCTATGCTGCAAGCTTCACCTGATGTGGTGTCCCACGCAGCTGACTACTTGCAAAAAAAGCAATTAGAAATAGCTACCCCTCTCTGTACCTTTCTGTCCTTAAAGGTATATGGGAAGAGATGACAATCTACCCGAGATTAGTCTCTTTCCTCCAGTGCCCAGGGGAGGAGAAGGGTCTGATATCTCGGCCCCTTTTTCAGATAGGAAAGTATTGTTTATGAACCGCTCGAGTCAAACAAGAACCTCGGTTTGTCTGGAAATGCTGAGTGTGTAGAATTGCGCACACAAAAAAATACCAAGATTGTGCTTTTAGATAAGTCTGAGGGCTGCTTTCGGGTGGGGGTACAGGAAACAGTTGACGAAAACAAGGGTGGGCAATAATAGCTTTCAATCTCCCGTTCTGCGCCTTCGTCACAGTGTGTTTCATTGTCAGAAGCCATTCACCTTTCCGGACCTTGCCGCAACTGTTAGGTAAGTTGTTTTTGTTTGTTGTTTGTCTTTTTTTCCTTCCGGCGGCCCTGACCCACTTCAGTTCTGTGGGATGCGTATGGTATTGTTTGGTGTGTTTTTTTATTTCTTTCTTATAGATGATCAGCCAACTGTAAATTGATTAAACTTTCTGAGTGATGATGCCAGGTGAAAATGTTGGCAGAATTGCAGCTGGGGGAATATATAGGGAGGGAGAATTTTAAGTACATGTTAGTTTGGGGGAAGCTCAAAGGCCAGATGATGATCCCCAGCTGGCGTAAGCTGCAATCTTTAAGGCAGGGAATGTCATTTCCTGTGTGTATGTACAGTGCCTAGCACAATGGACTCTGCCTTGGCTGAGATTCCAAGTGCTACTGCAATATAAATATTCAGCAATAATTAGAACTAGAGAATTTTTTTTCAATCTAACCATTTTTTGACCCAAAAAAGGATTTTTTTTCAAAACCCCCAAAATGGTGCGGATTTTTTTTTTTTAACAAAAACTTCGACAGAGAAAAAAGAAAGCTGTGTTGCTGGCTATGTATTTTCAGTTTTCCCCTCTCCTCTTCTTTTTCCTTGTAACTCCCCCGCGCGCACACATTTTCCTGTTTTGCATTGAGGCTGGGAATGGGGCCAGGAGAAGGACTTAGCGACGTGGGTTTTGAAAATTTAAAAATGCATTTTTTTCCATGAAAACGTCAAATTTTTCCACACAAACTTTCAAGAACACTAACTCCCTCCCTACAAAAAACCAAACCATTTCTGAACAGGTCTAGTTATAATCATTGACGGGAAGGGAGCTACGCCAGTTCACACAAGCTGAGCATCTGTTCCAAGGCTTTGAAAAGAATGAGGGGCTGGGAGAGAGAATTTTACAATTACACAGGTAGAATAGATTATTCATCTATCCGTTCACGTTTTAGATTGTATTATTTACTTCAATTTTTAAATATCTTCTCATTTAATAATTCCTCCTTCCTCTCAATTTTCCTCTCTCCACTTCCCAAGATTTTTCAGCTACGTTTGATCATGACCCTCTTTCCTTTCTGTAATTTTTTCATCATGAGGTGGGGAGAAAAAGACAGACTCTAGAGCTAATTCCCCGATTAGCTCTTTAGCACAGGGCTGGGCAATCCCTCTAGAATTCATCCATAGCATGTTGGGGTTTTCAATTGACAATTCTTTTTGGAAGAGCATACCTAGATTTGGTGCATTCTTCCCCTTCCCCCTCGAAGATTTATGGTGTTTCCGCTAAATACAGCTAACACCGTGTCCCTAAAAACTAATGGAATCTGCGCTAATTAAAGGTTAGCTTTACTATATGGCAAGGTCACACTTATAATAAAGGGTTAATAAACAATTAATAGGTATTATAAACATGTTACAGACATGGGTAGTAAGTGTTACAGCTGGTTATATCAGTTGCGGGTATTACAGATAGTTACAATCCATAGCTATAAGCAAACCATTAATCTGTTGGATGCTAGCAACTGAATAACCATATATTAAAACATCCTTATTCATGTACTAACTCTGCATAGATGTACCCTTAATATAAAGAGTTATCTCTTGCCATTATGTAAAAAGAAGTTGTACATTTTTTACATAGCCTTCTCTTGGTAAAACATCTCTGGACATTTACTAAAGCCAAAGTTGTCACTTGACCGATTTGAGTGACGTCTTAAGTTCTTGTCGTTACGAAGGCATCTTCATGGCCAAAAGAAACAAGCTGATTGTTTAATCATAAAGCTAGGAGTTGGAAAAGACCAATTAGGTCACCTCACTATATGTAGAGTCAGCACAAGGCTGTTCCTTGTGGTGTATTCCTCAGGGCATTGTCCAGTTTTCAATGAGGAGCTTCATCACTTTCCTCATGAGATCATTCCACAGCTGAATAAATCTTAGTGTCAGGGAGCTTTGCCTGATGTTAAGCCTAAATTTTCCTTTTCTTAAAACCGGTCCATCACTCAGTCCCAATAAAGGAAAGTCTGGGTCCTACCCCTTAAGTCAGTGGAGCTGCGCCAGTTTACACCACTTGAGGGATCTGGCCTGTGGGTGGATTTGCTTGAATTCTTCAGACAGATTTTATAAAAACATTGCACAAGTGTGACACCAAAAATAGCTTGCTTTTTGTTTGTTGTCTTATGGCTCTTTTGTACAGGGAAACCTCTTGCAGCAAAGTCATTCTTGGCTACACGGGGAAGTTAGTGCGAAATAGCTAGGGTGTGAATTTAAAGCACAATAGATATTCCTCACCACCCTCCATGTGGATGATTTTATTCTGTGCTGAGGGCTTGATTACACAGTCACTCAGGAAAATTAATCCGAATTAAATAGAGATGTGAATTTAAAGTGGATTCGTTAAACTGCATTTAAACCCCTGTGTGGGTGCGCTCAGGGCCGGCTCCAGGCACCAGCCCAGCAAGCAGGTGCTTGGGGCGGCCAACGGGAGGGGGTGGCACGTCGGGCTGTTCGGCGGCAATTCGGCGGCGGGTCCCTCTCGGAGGGAAGCACCTGCCACCGAATTCCTGCCGAAGAAGAAAGCGGCGCGGTGGAACTGCGCTGGAGTGCCGCCGATTGCGATTGCGACGTTTTTTTTTTTCCCCCCCCCGCCGCTTGGGGCGGCAAAAACCCTGGAGCCGGTCCTGGGTGCTCTCATTCGACATTGAAGTGACCTTAATTCGGTTTAGCTTAATTCATTTTTGAAATGAATTAAACATTCCTGAGGTTCCCTGTGTAGACAAGCCCTAATTCTAAGCAGGGGCTTCCATCTTTAAATAGCATCGCAGTTTCTGTGTTGCCAACACCGAACATTCAAAAATCATGAGATTGGCTTAAACATTGTGAGATTTTTAAAAATAATAAATAACGGGCTCGTCTTATTTGCCTTCTGTTTTTTTCAGCCTTTATGTCACACTTGCTTCATGTTTTCTAGCTTTTCTCTGTAACTACAAGGGCTAGAAACTTATTTAAAAAAAAAAAAAAAAAAAAAAAAAAAAAGCTGAGATTCTTATGCAATGCCTTGATTCCAGCAGCTGGGGCTTTGAGGAAAAACACTGAAAATGGCAAGACTTGCGATAAAATTGCAAGAGTTGCCGACACCGCAGTCACTAGATCTGAGTTCTGTGTAACTGGATCCCAATGTAAGTGAAATTCACATGCTTTACAATCCAAGATACCTTGGCAGTACACGGATTGTAAAACAGTCACATGTGCTGTGTCAAGGTCTGCTTTTACTGCAATGAAAATCTGCGTGGAGATGTTGGCTTTGGAAAGAATCTTGATTGTTACCACCACCTAGGACCCCAGTACGTCGTCCTGCTGAATGCTGGTAAAGAGCACGTGGAGTGTAAAATGGATTCTGGTTTGCATAGGCCAGCAATCTCCGCATTTAGGGTCCAATCTGTAACATGCTGAGGGTGAAATCCCAGCCCCATTGAAATCAGTGACAAAACTCCCATTGACTTGAATGGGGCCAGGACGTCGCCCTATACATGCTGGGTGCCCTCCATTGCCACTGGAAGTAGTTTCACTCTGCAGGAGGCGCTCAGCACTGGGGCTGCTTGAACATGGCAGATATTTTCCTTGAAAAACGTGGGACGCAACGGAAAAAAATTTGGTTCGTTCAAAATTTTTTCGAGGATTTTTTTGGAGAAATGACATTTTTTGCTTTGTTGTAACTTTCAGTTTGGGTTTTTTTCTCCCCTTCTCCGGGGGGAAAAAGGGAGAGGGGGAAAGTTGCAAAGAATGAAATGCAACACCACTTTTTCAAGTCGAAACAGAACAAAAATGTTCAAATTGAATCATTTGTTGAAAATTGGGGGGAAAAATATGTTCACAAAAATGTTAATTTCCTTCAAAGTTTTACAACAAAACAATGCTTTTTGCCAAAAAAATCATTTCCTTTTCACTGAAAATTTTTTGTCAATTTTTTTTTCAATCCGATCTTAGCACCTTCATGGAACCAGGCTTCTAAATTAGTAAATGGTGGCTTTCCAGAGGTGAAAGCAGGTAGATAGCATATGAAGGAAAAATGCCATTTATTCTAATTTTTCTTTGTTTAAACCCTAGTTTGTGGAATTTGTGTCCTGAAAAAGAACCTTAAATGAGCTTGAAATGGGTTGTGTGAGTCTACAGGTTACCGTCATTGGAAGGTTTTAAGAATAGGTTAGACAAATATCAGTCACGGATGGTCTAGGGTGTACTTAATCCTGTCTCAATGTAGGCGGATGGAGTAGATGACCTCTTGAGGTCCCTTCCAACTCTGAATTTCTGTGATTTCTGTGTTTCCCACCCTTCTCTTTATTTACTATTTTCTTTGTATTAAAAAAAAAAAATAGGACTCATCTTTTTACTGAAGAAGGAATAGATTCAGTGTCACATAGACAGGTGCACAGCAGGTTGAAAAATGGTATTTCCCACAAACCAAAAAAAAAAAAAGCAGAATTTTTCGATGAAATGAGTGAACGTGAAAATTTTGTTTCAAACTGAAATTTTTCCTATGGACTCAAATTGGAAATGTGAGGGTTGCCCCATCTGTTCTTTCCCTTTTCTCCTTCTCCCTTCACCCCTGGCTCAGTGTAGGAAGTGGAAAGGAAATTAAATAGACAAGGTGGGTTAGGTAATAACTTTTATTGGACCAACTTCTGTTGGCAAGAGAGACCAGCTTATTCCACATTGCACCACAGAGTTGGGGAGGAAAGGTGGGCGCAAACACTATTTGATGTTTGAATTTGGGTAGGTAGGAGTGAGATAAAATATTCCGCACACCTGTTAGAAAAATAGGACTTGCATAGTCTAAGACATTAATTCTTCTCTTTAAGGGCCAGATTCTGCTGTATCACAATGGCGTAAATCCAAGGGAAAAATCCTGAGCTGGTGTAAGCGATCTTAGCTCCGTGCAGCTATGACAATTTATACCATGGAACTGGGTGAATTTACAGCAGCTGAGGATCTGCCCAGGAGATTTCAGCGGAGTTAGTCTGGATTTACACTGGAGTAAGCGAGAGCAGTATTTGGCTCTAAATACGTAGTGATGCTGATGATGGTACAGAAAATGTCACTGAGACTATGTCTGCCTCAAATACAAAACTGCTGTGTAGACGTTGGGGATCGGGCTGGATCCTGGGCTCCAAGACCCATCCCCATTGTGGGGTTTCAGAATCCGGACTCCAGCCCAAGTCCAAACATTGATGCTGCAATTTTTAGCCCCGCAAGCCCTAGTCAGCTGACCCGGGTCAGCCGGGGCCACGCCAAGCGGATCTTTTATTACAGTGCAGACATATGCTGAAGTTTATTGGTCAGTCTTCCCCCAGCTCCTCCCAGCTCCTTTACCTCACTTCTGTAGAAATCCCATAATTAATTTTTCTCCCTATCCTGCAAACGCTTAATTTAACTTAGTGACTGACCTGATTTTTTCCCCCTCCCCAGGTCTGCGGTATTGATTAAGTCCCACCTCTGAATTATTTAATTGTTTCAATGTTGGCTGTTTCTATTTTCCAGTGTTTCAGCCTTGGCCTCTGAATGGGTGGGGGAAACCGTGCTCTTTTCCAAAGTGCATTCGAACATGCCACTGACTAAGTGATGGAAACAACACCTCCTCCCCCTTGAGAAGAGGCCAAGGGACTATTCCTTCCCATCAACGTTTGTGACCCATTTCCTCCTCATTGGGAGGAAGTACGTGGGCAAATAGGGGAAACAGATCGACGCTGGGTGAATAAAGGGGTACACGGCAACGGACGAGAAATGCAGATTCCTCCCTAAGTGATTCTTAGAAAGGTTCATTAGAGAGGGAGGACGCCCCAGCGGGTAGGGTGCTCATGGAAGACTTGAGAGACCGGGGTTGAGTTCTCTGCTCTACCACAGATTTCCTGTGTGACTGTGAGGAAGTCACTTAGTCTAACTGTGCCTTAGTTCCCCATCTATGAAAGGGGGATACCGGTAATGCCTTTCCTTACAGCAGTGTCATGAGGCCCAATACACTGAAGACTGTAAGCCACTAATAGGGACCATGCAAGTACCTAGGACAGATAGGCTATTCCATAGTAGGGCCACTTCTCAGGAGAGGGCAGGAATGCCAGGGGGGAAGGTCCCTGAATACAGTCAGTGCATCTTCCTTAGTCTGTTTTCCCTTGAGTCTCGGTGACATTTGCACTGAAGCAAAGCATGGCTGTTTCCATCTGACCCTGTCGGAAAGTTTTAGCAGGTGCATGGGGGTGGCTGAAAGGGGACTCGTTGCTAACACGTTTTGGTATGATTCTGTTTCACCAGACGGGAGAGGGGAGCCTGTTGCATTCAGGGAGTGAGGCCAGGGGGATGGCTCAGGCTGGAAATATGCAAGCTCTCTGGAACCACGGGTTCAGATTCTGGCAGAGTTTCCCCTTCTTGAGGAGATAACTGGTGCTCCGTGCAGTTGGTGGAGGTTTGGGAAGAGACCTGTCTGTTCTGTATGGTCCTTCCCAAGAGTCAGGTCCCAGCCAAAACTGCTCTTCCTTCCCCTGCACGGGCTGCTGCACACAATCCCGTTCACACCGTTGGGGGAATACACTCCCCCCCCCCCCCCCCGGCTGCTGCCTGTCATTGCTGCTGTATCCACTGGTGCTGGGGTGCTGAAGTCCTCAGGATATTCATGTGCTTGAAGTCAAGCATGCTGGATCGGGGCCCGAGTGCTCAGCCCCTGGCAGGATCAGGCCTATAGCTGTAAAGTAGTGTGGGATTTTTCAGGGTGGGAGGTTTTATGCAAAGAACAGCAGGTTTCCTAAGGCAGGTGCAGGCAGAGAGTTCCCTAAAGTGCCAGCTGAGAAGAGACATGGATGCAGATCCCGAGCTGTAGGACTGCCCTAGGGGGTCTTTTGAACTAGGCAGCAGAACAACAAGTGGCTAATGTTGGAACTGGCAGTGAATATTTGCTCACTTGCCATTTTGGGGGGGGCCTGCCAAATTCTGATTTGCCCTGGGCACCATCTTGCCAAAGGCAGGGCCTAGCTGGCTGCGAAGACACAGTTGTCGCCATACGTGCTGGAACGCTACCATCGCTTCCCTACCTTCCTTCTTCCCGGTGCTGAATTTGCAGCATCTCCAGCAACCTCCTTACTTGGTGGCTTTTCATGAAAACAGATGGGGTGGTTTTCCCTTCTGGATCACACAGGTGCCAGTGTAAGGTTTTAAATGCGAGGCGTCTGTGTGTGTTTTAAGGCTGACCGGTTCATTGCAGTGAAGAGTCCAGTTCCAGGTAAATAAATGCAAGAGACTTCTATTGCTATAATACCCAGGGTTACGAAGATGATACGTGAGCATATGAGAGATTGCATCCGACACAGAGAATAAAAGCCCTACTCCTCCTACCAACAGCGGGTAGAGATTTTCCCTTCCAGTGGTGAAGGCCTGTGTTCTTGGAGTTGTAGGTTGGTTCTGTTCCTGATGTGTGTGGATTAGCTGGCACGTGTGGTCTGTGTGTCTACTGGTTTGTTACAGAATTGAGCATCTTTTTGAAGGTGGATGGGGGACTTCCATCCTGGGCGTGCAGGAAGGATGGGACTGTATGCTTTAATAGACTATCTCCTGCTGCTTTAATCAAATGTACACATGGTACAATATGGGAGTCCTCCAATGGGCAAAGCCTTGTTTGTAAATTGCCATGGATGCAAACCAAAGGCTGTGTCCAGTTGCCTGAAGTCCTTGTGTCTCATTGTCGGCGCTGTGACTGGAGTGGGTCAAAAAAAAAAAAATCTTTTGTGGATTTTTTTTGGTGAAATGTGTCCCCTTTTTTCCATTTCAAAATTTCACATTTCATTGACTGGCCCTACTGGAAATGCAACCCTGCTTCAGCAACAAATTCAGACTGCGTTATAGCTCGGGGGTAGCCTTGCACCATGACCTGGCTAAGGAATTGTGCTCAGCTTTGCTGAGGTTTGGCTTGTGGGAGAGGGGAAATGATTCCATGAGGTGGTTGCTACTTTGGGCCAAAATTTTTGCAAAGCCAGCTGATGAGATTGCTGGGCTGTTGATCCTCAGTCTAAAGCTATTTTGGATGGGGTAGCCCCATGTCATCTTCTCAGCTGTCTCTGGTTACAGTTACCCATCTATGCACTGTTCCTGTTCTCTCCCCATCCAACTCCTGCCTTCCATCTTTGGATCACTGCAGTGACCCATGGAATGTGCTCTCCATTGTTTGGAGCTAACAAATGCTTCCCTAGATTCCAGTGACTGGCTGCAGACCAATGCTGGAGGCAGCTAGCTCTGTCTGCGCTCTGTGTGTGTGTTGTGAGAGACAGCAGCCTCTGCTCAGTCACAGATGGATGGCCACAACCTGCTCTCTACAGAACACAGATCTGTCCAGTCTGCCACCTATGACTTTTCTCAGTACGGAGTCTCCTGCTGATTGAAAATTAACCCCCGAGCATGCTTAGTAGTGGTTGATGTATATTTCTGAATGGGCCTATCTATGTAATGTCCTACCAGGGTCCATAATTCAGTCTTACAAGGTCTCGGGTCTATAAAACACAGAACCCTGCTTGCTAAGTCTTTGAGGTCTCTGCTGTTTTCACCAAAGATTGTAATTTACTCTAACCTTGCTAGAGATATAACTACCATACAGATAGATGGGCCTGTTCCAGGGAGTCTAAAATCAGAACTCAGAATTGCCAATCCCAAGTGTTCAAAAATCAGGAGGTCACGCTCCCCAAAATCACGAGATGTATATAAACATCATGAGATTTAATATGTATATAAACTTTGGGTTCTTTTTATTTGCCTTCTGCTGTTGGAGCATTTCTCTGCAACCACATGGGCTAGAAACTTCCTTTTCCTTTAAATGAATGTAATCACATGACTCCGGCAGCTGGGGATCTAAGCAAAACATTGCAAGACTTGCAATAAAATGATGGGTACTTCTCCAGAGTCCGGGGATGTTATATCCCCTCTGTGGGTGTGAGGGATGGGTGTCAGAGGGAAGCTGTCTATTCTTTTGCTTATTAAGCTATGCTGGGTGGAAATGGTCGGAAAATGCCCTGAAAGGACATTCCAAGTCTAGCAGGAAAGCAATATGTTTGCCTGGCAGGATATGTGCTATTGTCTCCTCTTGTGGCCAGCAGGGATTCCTCGAGTTGTGTTTGGAAGAAGAAATGTATGTGTGTTCTTATTTTTTCCTCTCTCTCCCCTGTCTCGAGGGTGCATGTAGGCTGCAGCTTTTGCAGCGTGGAATGTGCAAAGACCGCTGGTATTTTACAGCCACCCCGTGGCGCTTAGTGTTAACTGTGCGGTGTGCCGATGGGGAGATGGGTGTTATGCAACACGGGAGGGTGAGGGAGACTGACACTTAGGTTTTCACTGCCTGTGGCGACTGCCGTCCTGGTCTTCCATGGTAGGAGTTGCTGCTGGAGGGAGGATCCTGCAGCTACTGCGTTTATAACCTGGTTGTCAGGATTGGGGGTGGGCTCATGTAGGGAGCTCACTAGGTACCCTGCTCAAATGCAGGAATATATTTGTATTTCTCTCTGCCTTGACACATGGTAGCAAAAGTACCTTGCAAAAGTCCCTCCTATGTGAGGGCCATGGTGCTTTGGCTGGGCTGTAGCAGGGACTGCGGGCAGGGTGACCATGGGAGCAGTTCCCCAGCTATGGAGTTTGCTCCTGGGGCTTTTTGATTTCCAAGGGTTCATCCTTGTGCCTGAGGGTTTCCCCAGCAGGGCCCTCTCTAGAGCTGTGATTTCCCCCAGTGCTCTGCTACACCAAACCAGGATTTCAGTTCTGGCTTGTCTCCAAGTGGAGGAGACTCTAGCTCTCTCAGGATGAACACTGCAGCTCTGGGAAGGATCTGATAGATGTATTTTCCATCAGGAACTGGCACTTCCAAGTTGAGTGGTTTCAGGAATCAGGGGTCATAGGGATATCTAATCATTCGTCATTTTCAATGCAAACCTGGGCTGGATTTGACCCGGTGTCCGGAGGTGAGAAATGCCTTTTCCCTATGCCAATGCCAATCCCCAGAGCCATCCGATTCCCTTTCGGCAGACAGCCGTTATGTATGGGGAACAATTGCTATCATCTGGAAAGGGCTTGGTGTTGTGCTTTATCCAGGAATGACTGACTGCCCTTCTCCTGAAAGTGTTGATGCATGGAGGAGCACTGGGCAAGACTAGGTAACTCTTCTGGTCCACTGGCTCTGGAGACTGCGGCCTTTCAGAGGAGAGTAAATAGAGAACAGAGCAGAGTGAAGGCATCCAGGGCCTGATGCGTGAGCCTGTTGAATTCTCAAGGGCTGGTCTAAAACCCAGTGGAGTCAAAGGCTGTGTCTACATGCCCCCTCAGTTTGGACTACAGGGGTTGAAACTAGGGTGACCAGATGTCCCGATTTTATAGGGACAGTCCCGATTTTTGGGTCTTTTTCTTATATAGGCTCCTATTACCCCCCCACCCCCATCCCGATTTTTCACACTTGCTGTCTGTTCACCCTAGTTGAAACAGGACTACGTTAACGTGAACTAGGTACCTTTTAGGTCACACCAGCAGCGTCCACACGGGGCAGTTAAAGCACCGCACGTCAACTCACACTGTGGTTCACACCCCGTAGACCGTGCGACGTCTACATGGCCCTGTTGGCCGCGTGGCGGGGCCATCTAGGTGTAGCCTTTGACTCCATTGGGTTTTGGGTCAGGCTCTTAGACCGTTTTAATAAAGAACGTGCTCTAAAGAGGATTCTCCCAGCCAGCTCAGCTCCCCCCACCCAGCTCTTGCTTTGAACTTTTCTTTTGCCTTTCTTTCTTTCTTTCATTTTTTTTTTTGGTATAATATTTTGCATGGTTAACCCCTTCCATCCAAGTCTCTTGAAGTGTGAATGACCAGCTTCTTTGCAGCGGTAGGTAAGTAGTATCCCTTTCATTTGATATCAGAACAACGTGGCTCCCTTTTGGGCTCCTGAATAAGAAGACCTGTGCACACGGGATGCTGAACTCTTCTGAAAATCTGGCCCCGGTTGCGGGCGCTGAGTTGGCAGATTAGGCCCTGAGCTCTTTTAAAAACCAGGCTCCACGTGAGTTACCGAGGGGAGCTAGCATCACATGCCGACTCCCGGCCTTCACTGTTCCGAGGCTCTCCCCATCTTCGGCTGTTGCAAGAGCCCTTTCAAATCAAGCCCCCTTGGTGTAGGTTTAGCGCCTAGTTGAGAGCACTACAGTTGCCAGAGAAGGGATTTATTTTTAACCTCAAACAATACTGGAACCAGTTGGCATAGCAGAGTACTTACTTGTCCTCTCTTTCTGGGACACGGCGGGCTGGAATTGCCAGGGTAACAAATAGCTGTGATTGCCTCTAATTGGAGCCTTTTTATTGCTCATCCTGTGCTTTGGCTGTTTGAGAGGGTTTGCTTGGATGTGGCTTTCTTCCCCCTCCCAACTCCCCCCATTTTTTTTTTAAAGCTGGGTTTCAAAAGGCCCAATTAGCCTCAATGAGCGTGGTGCATTCCCTTCTGAGTTAGCTGCAGAAACTCCTGTGCATGGTTGGGGAAGCTGGACATCGCTGGAATGTATTGTCCTGTCTCGGAGATAGTGTGTGTGCATGCGCCATTCTCTCCATGCACGCTGCAGCCAGAACCATGTTCGCTGCAGTAGGACTCGAACAAGCACTTGGGAGCATATCCTCTCTGCTGCAGGGAGCGGAAGGGCCCAACTGCTCTTAGATGCCTTGCTAGACTATGTCCTTCATTCCGTCCCACCCCATAGCACTTGATGCAGGTGCGTAGTTGCCTTGACTGACCTCTCCTCGAACACATGTGGTTTGGAAGCTCCTCAGATGTTTCTGCGTGTGCTGCCAAAGCACACAGCTTCTCCACGGAACATCCTCTTGGCAAGACCACGTTGGACCTACTGGGGCTGGACGCTCAAAGGCCCGTTTCTTTCATTGCCAGTTGTTTTTCCTGTGGGATAAATAATGGGAAACATTTGACCCATTTTACGAGTTAAGAGCAGCATTTGTCCCCATGGTTCGGTGCTGTTGTATTGCCACTATGAGGCACTCCTTGGCCAGCACACGGGATCTGTTGCACTTGGAGACCCTCCAGTGGAAAGGTGCAATAGACATGGAAGTATCCACTGAAGTTCTTTTATTACATTGTCCCACCCAACCCTGCTTCTCTTCCTCCTCAATGGGTTTTATTTTATGTCTCTTAGGGAGACACAGCTTAACTCCCTGCAATCACAGGAAACATTGTGTGGGACACAGTCTCCCTGGTCTTATCACATGGTTCAGTGCCTCAGCTGAAGTGAGGCTGGAAATCACCCTCCAGTCTCTGCCTAGGTGTCTGGGGCAGAAATCTGGAGATTTCTATTCACCACGCTGGTTTCATCATGTGCCTGTGAACAGGAATAAGAGAGTCTTGTAGCCAGCACTAGTGTCAGCCGAGCATTTCACACCAGGCAATCAGCAAGAGTGTGTTTTACCCAGGGGATGAAGAAGAAGGGCAGCAATCATGCACCACCCTCTTTTCCCTGCTGGAACAAGAACATCCTGGGCCTACTTCTAACCAGGTCTGTGTGAGGCCCCGTCCTGTGTAGCTGAGCCAAGCCGGTCTTATTGCAAGCAAGTGAACATTTGCTGACCAGTAACTACAGAGAGAAACTCCATATATGGCCACAGAGTAGCTTTGGTGAAGGCCCTGGCCCCAGTGAAGTTTGCTACTCCCTGAATACAAGGCCTCCAAAAGTTCATGTGGTGCTAGTCCAGGGGTGGATATTGTTAAGGAGTCTGCCCTGGCATTTTGAGCCATCCTGTTACAGAATAAACAGGAGAGATAGGATCAAGTTTTAGCCAGGAAGGGTGGCACAACCCAGGGGGAGAATTGCAGGATGTGCCATATAGAAATAATAATTCAGAAAGAAAAGCCGCACAGCTACTGTTGGGAAATTTTGTCACCATCCCAAGATCTCTCAGTCCTTGGTCGTATGGAGCCAGCTCTTCAGCCTACTCCACTGACGTCAACGAGCATACGGGCCTGAAGGGGAGAAATTCCCTAGGGAGTCGACGCAGCAGAGCCATTGGAGACAGGCAGTCGTTGGGGGTGTCTCCCAAAGCTCTCCCACCATGGGGTTGCTCAGATCATCTCTAGGAGGGCGTGGCGCTGCCGTGCAAGTGAGGGCTGCATGATGTGAAGCACCCGCTCTAGCCCTCTGCAGGAGTGAGTCACAAGGTCTGAGTTGACATGGGATTAAGCGTGATCCTCACCATGCTAAGGAGGGGTTTAGCTGCACACTCCCCACCTAGGCCTCCTCCCTGCAATGAGGCAGCCTGCTTATACCAGTGAAGGATCTGGCCCCATACATTGCTAGTGGATAAGAGAGAGAGAGAGAGAGAGCGCGTTCAGTGGTTTGAGCATTGGCCTGCTAAACCCAGGGCGGTGAGTTCAATCCTTGAGGGGGCCATTTAGGGAACTGGGGTAAAAATCTGTCTGGGGATTGGTCCTGCTTTGAGCAGGGGGTTGGACTAGATGATCTCCTGAGGTCCCTTCCAAACCTGATATTCTATGATTAAGTGTCCACATCACCCAAACAAACTCAGCCTTGGGACAGCTCTTGTTAGGATTCTCAGCAGGGTATCCAAGAACTACAGGCCCTGTAGACCAAACTCTCCTCTACCCATCAGAGGTCATTCCTCCTAGGCCAAGCACCAAAAAAGCCATGGTTCTGGACCTGCCGTTGGGAGTGGAAGACTTCAGCCTTTCAGACTGGCATCTTTCCCTGATACTAAGTTCACTCCCCTCCCCACCACAAAAGAGGAATCATTAAAGGAGAAGATCTGTTACATGAAGACATTTTCCATGTGCCAAGCCAATTGTTCCTGTTCCCATTGTCTGCTGAACAGAAGAGCCTCTTGAGCAGAGTAGCTGAGACTGTTAGAAGAGGCCTGTTAGTGGAACAAGCCCTGTAACAAGATAACTGGGTTTCTTTTCTCTTTATTTTTTTTTTCCTGTTCGGCAAACTGTATAATAAAAATACAATGAGGCCCTTTTCAAACAGACACTTATCAAAGTAACAAGCCCATTTTAAGAGTAAACTTCCAGTGGCTCCGAAAGGTTAAGTACAATGGAAATCTGACCTGCTGGCGGAATGGAACTTTCCTTTTGTGTGCTCTTTAAAAATGAATACATTTTCACTGCGCCACAAACCGATTGTTCCTGGTTCCCCCATTGTCCAGGCGACAAGGCAGCCCTCTTACAGGGCTACATACCAGTGAGAAGGAGAGAGACCTGTGACAAGAACAGGCTAGTCTTTATCTCCCCTCTCCTCTGCACAATGGGGTTGTGCATGGAGCAGGGTTGTTGGGGTTTTTTTGGTTTTTTTTGCAGTAATAAGAGCTAGAATGAGACCATGAATATTTTTTTCCCCCCTTGCTCAGTTAATTTCCATTCCTGATCTCTTGTGAATCCGCAGGGCAGGTCGCCTAGATGATCCCATCCCAGTTCTCTCAGGCTGACCTTTGTAGGTTAGTTAAGGGCTTCTGAAAATGAATTGTAGTCTGTGTGTGTGTGTGTGTGTGTGTGTGTGTGTGTGCGCGCACAGGAGAATGTTGTGGGGGTGGGGGGATCGATGCTGGATTGACAGCCCTGGGGGCGGAATCTCTTTCTCAGCCGGACTGCGGCATCATGGGCCCTGGCAAAGCAAGCATCCACTGCCAGTGCAGCTCCTGCCTGAGCCTAGGGGGCCCCCTCGGGAACTTCTCCAGGCTTGGGAAAGTTTCCACTTCTATCAGTCTAAGGTGCAAATGGCCTCCATTATCCAGGAATCTCACAGTCTTTGGTGTATTTATCCTCATCCCCCCGGGCTATTATACCCACCCATGCTCCTGCTGGGGAACTGAGGCACAAGGAGACTACATGACTTGCCCAAGGGCACAGGGCATGGAACCCAGCTCTCCCGAGTCCCAGCTTGGCCCCTTAACCAAAGACCCGTCCATCCTCCCGTGCAATGGTGGCTTGTGGTTTAGCTGCAAGTGAACCCAAGAAGCACTACAGGAAACGTGATTGAGTCGCAGGCTTCCATCAGTGCTGAGTGTGCCTGTGTGGTGTAGATCCGCCGGAGACTCAGCGGGGGTCATTAGTCTCAAAGAATATCGTTTTTTCCTGTGCGGCCTTCAGGATGTTGTCATCCGAGTTTCTTTCTCTAGCTAAAAGCCTAAAGAAGCAGGTCATGCACCGCACTAAATACCCTCTGACGGATGGACGGGGGCCTCGAGTTCTCACTGAAACACTCGCTTGCCCAATGCTAGGAGATACTGGCTTGGCACTTAGTGCCGATGTAAGGTAACCTGACTGGACCAGTGCATTGACCATGCATGAGCAGAAAGTAAGGAAACCCCAGAGTTTGGATCCCTTTACCATCTCTGGAATGCTCTCAGAGGCAGGGAGCGGTTAGGGTGTCTAGTGGTTAGAGTAGGGATGGCGAGTTGGACTCCTGGCTTTTATTCCCTCACCCTTGCTGTGTGAACTTGGGCAAGTTGCTTAAATGCCCACACTCCTCTGCCTTTGTTTTCCTATCTGTAAAACAGGACTAATAATAAGCACAGCGTGGGAGGTGGACAGAGGATTTGAGGTTTAATTGACCTGCTCTGAGAGCCGAAGAAGAAAGGAGCTAACTAATAATGTGCATTTAAATTGTACCTTTCTCCTCAAGGACTCCAGAGTGTCACAGAGTAACAGCTCAGTTGGAATGAAGCCCCCTCTGGGGTAGAAACCAACAGATGCCCATTGTGCTGCACCACTGGGAGGTGGGGAGAATTTTCACCTGGAACACTGGGGCCAATCCCTACTCTCTCAGAAAATGCCATGGGATCTTTAATGGCCACCGATGAGCAAGTCTAACCTGAAAGACTCCAATCCTAGTCAGTTGCAGGGAAGTCAACGTAGCTAACATGGGGAAGGCTAAGAGCAAAGAGATGGTGTGGTCATGAGGAGTCTAGAGGTTACCCGACCTGTGTAAGCCAACACCTGTGAACATGATCCAAAGTGGCTCAGACAGGTAGAGACCCTCCCTCCTCAAGAATGGTTTAGATGGGGCTTACCAAAGGCTAAAATCCTCCTCCGTTGAGCTGTCCTCAAACACATTCATTTTTGCCATGGCTGAAGTCTAGCGAATGCAATTGATGTGTTTTATCAGGGTTCCTTGTGTGGGGGCACTTGATCAGTCTCCTGATCAGTCTCTCAGGACCTTCCTCTCCAACACACGGGGGATGAGTCTGTTCAGTCTCTGGGGATGGGATGGGGTAGGAGAGCTGTGAGGCCAGAGAGAAGCAGGACTGTGCTAGGGATGAGAATTAAAAGACGTAGGTCTCCGACTGGAGTTACTGTACAAGCCAAAAGGAAACCCAATAGCCTGGAAAGCGCAATGATTTGTTCAGAGAAGGGCAGGGAACTGAGATAAAAAAGCCCTGCTAAGATCAGAAACTCTGGCGCGCACAGTGCCCCATTGTTGAGCTGTCACACTTCCCTTTACTTTATTGCTTTTGTCCAACACCCTATTGTTCCACTTCCTTTTGTCCCCTATTCAGAGCACTGGCTTTTCATTACCCAGCCGGCCTTGTTGTTTTCGTTTCTTTTGTTTGAAGTTCCTGAGAGGAAGGTTTTATTTTCAGGGGTTTGATTAATTCACAGCTTGAGCTGGGCTTTGTTTGTTATGTAATTGCTGCCCTGCGCTTTTCCAGAGCTCCCAGAGCCTCGGCGCAGCCGCTGCTCTGGCCCCACTCCCCTCCTCCTTTGGCTTGAAATGGCCTGGAGCGTGCAGCATCGTTCCAGGTGCGTGTTCTTTCTATGGGGTCTTTGGGGGTCTCCATCAAGTCATGTTTTAGAACGTAAGAATTGCCACTTCAGAGCATAACTAGCCGTTTGTCCAGCCCAGTGTCCTTCCGCCTGCCGTGCCACAACAGACCCAACAATCCGTCTAGTCTGGTATCCTTCTGCCTGCCACGCCACAACAGATCCAACAGTCTGTCTGGTCTGGTATCCCTCCGCCTGCTGCGCCACAACAGACCCAACGATCCGTCTGGTCTGGTATCCCTCCGCCTGCCGCGCCACAACAGACCCAA
>NW_020664549.1:2755791-2819628 GCF_002925995.2 Terrapene triunguis | reverse complement strand
CCTGCCGCGCCACAACAGACCCAACCATCTGTCTGGTCTGGTATCCCTCCGCCTGCCGCGCCACAACAGACACAACGATCCATCTGGTCTGGTATCCCTCCGCCTGCCGCACCACAACAGACCCAACGGTCTGTCTGGTCTGGTATCCCTCCGCCTGCCGCGCCACAACAGACCCAACCGTCCGTCTGGTCTGGTATCCCTCCGCCTGCCGCACCACAACAGACCCATAGGTCTGTCTGGTCTGGTATCCCTCCACCTGCCGCACCACAACAGACCCAATGGTCTGTCTGGTCTGGTATCCCTGCACCCGCCACACCACAACAGACCCAACAGTCTGTCTACTCTGGTATCCCACCGCCTGCCGCGCCACAACAGACCCAATGGTCTGTCTACTCTGGTATCTCTCCACCTGCCATGCAGCAACAGACCTTAATGGTCCATTTAGTCCAGTATTCCTCCTCCTGCCGTGGCAGAAGACCCAGTGATCTGTTTAGCCTGGGATCCCGTCCCCAACAGTGGCCTATGTCGGATATTTCAGGGAGAGTGTAAATCCCCTCCTTAATGCCCCAATATTTTCATTATTTCCCTCTGGAGGGAGAGGTGAGGGAAGGGGTAATTTTTTCCTGGTCCCCTGCTGCTGACCAATTCATGCTCTAGGGCATCAGGGTTGGTGGCCCTTATAAGACAAATCCCTGCTAGAGCAGTTGTAGATGATCTCTTTCCCCACAAACGTGTCTAATCCTTTCTGGGACTCTGCCTCGGTAGAACGAGTGAGCACTGGGTTCATACCTGGCTCGTGAGACCAGCAGTGGTGATATCCTAGATTGTCGTATATTCACCTGGAAGCATTGACTCTGTAGCCTGTGGCACTACAAGCAGCTGCTGCAGCGCAAATGGGATTTTTTTTTTAAATCCCTTGTAATATTTTGTGGTAGTTTCTGCTTCCTGACCCCCTAAGCAGAGCACCTGCAGAGGGCTCTCCTGGCGTTCTGCTTGCCAAGTGTTCCTCTGGAGAATCTGACCTTTTATAGTAAACTTGGATGAAGGGTGGGGGTTAGCCTGGCTCCAGCTAAACTTCAGCTGATGGAAGTTAGGAAAAAACTTCCTTTTGGGCGGGCTGCTCTTAAACCTTACTCTGAAGCAGCTGGCACTGGCTAGTGGCAAAGACAGGAGACTGGGTTCGAGGGACCCTGGTCTGGGGACTCCTGAGAGAGAGGGAGAGAGACTCTTGTGGTAAAAGAAGCTTCTTGTAATTAATCTGGTTGAAATCCTGGCCTTGTTGAAGTCAGTGGGAACTTTGCCATTGACTTGAGTAGGACTGGTATTTTACCTTCTCTTTTCTACAAGAAACATGTCTGACTTTTGGTGTTTTGGGGACTTTTCTTGGTGCTGCTGTCTGGTAGTTGGGAGCCCTTTCTGTAGATGTACAGGCTGGTCTGGCCACAAGACCAGGAGCCAGGAGCTCCTCAGGTCTCCTGCAGGTTCAACATATCCTTAGGCATGTCACCTTGGGCTCAGTTCTTCAAAGGAGCTGAGTCCCTGCAGCTCCCGTTGACTTCCGCTGGGGTTGTGGGCACCCAGCACCTTTTGAAAAGTCAGGCCCTTGACCTGTCCAAGCCTCATCTGGAACGTGGAGATAAGAACACTTGCCTACTTCCTGGGGGTATACGTGTGGAAGATAATGAGTGAATCTTTGTAGAGCATGTTGAAGCATTCTCATGTACAGCTGGGGGGAAAGCAACTCTCTATATAACTGTGGGCAGCTCAGTGGTAGAGCTTGGGTGCAGAGCCCGGGTCTCCTGACTCCTTGTATCCTGTCCTCTGACCCATACTGAATAGGAGCCAGAGCTCCCGGGCTCTGTTTTCAGCTTTGTCGATGACTTGTTGCACCTCAGATTGCTCATCTATGCAATGGGTACCGCTGTTCTTCTCACTCGTGCTCTGGCGGGTTGTGAGACTTCATAAAGTGGTGCCGGATCCTTTCCAGAAAGCGGCTAGGTAAATGCAAAGTATAGTCGTTTCTTCAGGAGTTCACGTGCTTGTTTTGGCCCCAAATCCCATGACTCTGTGTGTTTTGGTTTTTACTAGACCAACATCACCGCATGGCATCACACACAGGATGGGGGTTGGGTTTGTTCTCCTGGGAGCTTCTGGTCTCTGGAGCCAGTACCCACAGCAGGGAACATTGAGGAAACTACAAACAATGGGGTTTGCAAACGGCAGCAAAACTCAAGACCATTGTTCCGCTCCTGGTGGCACCACAAACCAGCCAGACAGAGTGAAACCAGTGGGTTCCTGTGCTTGCTCCAGGCGGATGACTGTGCTGCAGGGCCGTTGGAGGAATTGGGAGCAAAAGGGTGCTGCAGTGTAGTCTGTTAGGAGCCAGAGGGAAGGAGTAATAGCTATTACACAGTTACATAGATGTCCCTCTGTGGGGACAAGCTTCCTGCCAACAGTGCTGAACGTGCATTTAAACAGTGCAGAGACCCAAGCTCTTGGAATGTACAGGGTGGGAGGAAGGGGGCACGGATTGATTTATTCCTGGGCGGTTCCCTCTTGAAACATGCTCCTAGCAGTTCTGCGTCCAGAACTTGGGTACCGTTGCTGTATGGCCAGCACAACCACTCTGACCCTGTCACCATGTTGACCTCTCTCTCCTCCCCTAGGATGTCCATGAGGAGCCCTGTTTCTCCCCACCTGGAACTCAATGGAGCCGGGAACATGGTGAACTGCACCATCAAGACGGAAGAGAAGACAGATAGCTGCCATGAGTCCCCCCAGGGAGCACCCACTGGCTCCGATCCCCACCCCAGCGATTTGCATGGAGTGCCACTGTCACTGAGAGAGTGTGCTGACCCCCGGACTCTTCCACAGGTGGGGCTAAGTCTCCTGGGTCCCTTCTCTCCTCATTGCCTACAGGCTTGGGGTCTCCCACTTCCCACCCAACGCACAGGGCCCAATCCCAGCCTGTTGTAAGCAGGTGCAGTTCCATAGAGCCAAATTCGGTGCTGATTTATGAAGTCAATGGAATTCCATGTGGTATAAGTCTGTGCCTTGAATGCAGTTGCACCTGCTGACCCCAGGTCTGTCTATTTAATTCTTCTGTCTAACCCAGGAATCTCTAATGCACTCATCACTCTGGTAACCAAGCTCCTTTGGCCTACCAAGTCTTCAAGCATATTAAGGGTACGTCAGAGGTGTGACTGCCTCCTGAATTCCTGGCTAGCACCCTAACCACTAAACCATCTTTCTTCCCACCTTTCTGCACTGTCCGGCACTATGAGGTTTACCCTTTCCTGCCAGTAGGTGGAGACAGAAACCAACTTGTCCTCCTAAGCTTGAGAGGGTAATGCCACATTCCAACCTAGACCCCTGGGCCATGCAGCAATGTAGTCGGTAGGCAAGAGAAAATGGTTGTTATCCTGTCCAGTGCCTGCATTTACTCCTCATCCATAGGAAATAAAGCTGAAATTTGAGGCTCCCCCAGGCTTTCTGTCCATCGCTGATATTATCGAGTCAGTCTTGGGATTTGAACAACGGCCTTCAGAACAGAGCCAGCAGCCCCGCTGTAGCAGCACACAGATGTGCTGCCTTAGAAGCTGCTCCGGTTCCTCTGGGGAAACCTGTAGCTATGCTTTCATTTTCCCTTTATAATTGCTCTTGGGTTTTCCCCCGCTGAGCCACTCCCGCTTGCATAGCCTCAGACCCTGCTGCTTTCCATTCCTGCCTTCCCGGAGGTGGTCGCATTTGCAGAGAGGCATAGCAGTCTAAATAAATAATTGAAAACTATTGCAAACAAGCATTTGCAGCATGAAAAAAAATAAGTCGCCTTCAGTGCATTAGAGGCTCAAGGGGCTGGCGTCGGTCAGGAGTAAGAAGTCTCCAGTTGAGAAGTGCTGCCTAGTGGTCAGAGCTCAGAGGCAGGCTGCGCTTTTCAAAGGAGCCCAGAGAAGTTAGGCACCCAATTCCCATTGACTTCTCCTTGGAAATGCCAGCCAGCACTCCTAGGCTCTGTTCCTACCTCTCCTACTCTCCCAGGACCTGTTCAGTAGCCCATTAAGGACAATGGGAGTCCTTACATTGCCTCAGGCCCTTCCCTAGAGACTGGGTAAGCTACTCAACCTCTCCCATGGTTTCTCCATCTGTGAGTAGCCTGCCTTTTAGAAAGGTTGTGAAGCTGCTTCTTTGTAAAGTGCTTTGAGATCCTCTGAGAGGGTCTATGTCAGGAGTGCGCAGGGATATTTCTTGGAGAGCAGAGCTCGGGATGGTATTTTATACCCTTCAGTGTATTTTCTCTCCTCCCTGCTTCACCGCATCACAGGAGCTACTGCATGTGGTTCTCTGGCCTGTGTTACATAGGAGATTAGATGTTCGCAGTGGTCCAATCTGTCCTTAGAACCTGTGAATCTTCCCCCTTTGGAGGTTTGTGGTGATAGGTGGGAAACTGAGAGTCACTTTTTGTACATTGCAGGAATCCCGGTCTCCTGTGAGCAATGCGTTAGATTCCAGGAGGTCTGCGTTTGAGCCTGCTGTCAGCAGCCAGGAAAAGTTAGATTTCAACAGAAACTTGAAAGAGGGTAAGAAGGGTTTCTGAACATCCATCTCCATTGAAATCCCCCTGATCTACAGATATACAAATAAACATACTTTGAACAAGATCCTGAACTGGTGATAAGCAATGTAGCCTCATAGATAGGGCCCTATCAAATGCACAGTCCATTTTGGTCAACGTCATGGTCATAGGATTTAAAAAATCGTAAATTCCATGATTTCAGTTATTTAAATCTGAAATGTCATGGTGTTGTAACTGTAGGGGTCCTGACACAAAAGGGGGGGGGTCACAAGTTTATTTTAGGGGGGTTGTGGTATTGCTACCCTTACTTCTGCGCTGATGCTGGCAGGGCGATGCCTTTAGATCTGGGCACCTGGCCAGTAGCCACCACTCTCTGGCCACCCAGCTCTGAAGGCAGCACAGAAGTAAGGGTGGCAATACCGCGACCCCTCTCCCCTAAAATAACCTTGTGACACCCCCCTCCCGCAACCCCCTTTTGGATTGTGACCCCCAATTTGAGAAATGCTGGTCTCCCCTGTGAAATCTGTATTGTAGGATAAAAATAACATAAAAGATAAGATTTCATGGAAGACACCAGATTTCATGGTCTGTGAATTTGGTAGGGCCCTACTCATAGACAGTGATGACAATCAGTGGCCACGACTAAAATTGTTTCTCCTACTTCTCTCTTTCTGTCTCTCTCCAATCTCTCTGGCCTCACCTTGTACACTCCTATGGTGACAGTTATGCCAACCATTGAGAAGTTACTCTCCAGTGACTGGAAAGAAAGGCTTCTGGGTAGAAACACCATGGAATCCAAAGAGGTGAAAGGTGAGCAGTAGAGTAACTACCATCCCCTCCTGTGCCCTTACCTTCCCATCTGCCCCCGGCCCTTTTTCTCCTTTGTCTTGTGTGTATGAAAAGGGGGTGTGAATGGGGGGTGAGTTTTGCATACATCCTCCCTCCCCCGTTTTTGGTTTTGCTCAAAATTGGAAAGGTCAGTAACAATTTTCATTGGAATTTTGGGGAAAAGATCTGACCAGTCCTAGTGAATATTCATCTGGTCAGAACTCGACTATGTGAGTCTCTAGAGCGTATGCTAAAGGGATGAAATACAAAGCAACCCCGCCAATAAAGTATCTAGAGAATTTGTGTCCAAGTTCCAGCTAAGCTTTCTGCTGGCTGTAAGGCAGGGGTTCTCAAACTTCATTACACTGCGATCCCCTTCTGACAACAAAAATTACATGACCCCAGGAGAGGGGGGCCAAAGCCCGAGCCTGCTGCCCTGATGGGGGTGCGGGGGGGGGAACCAAATAGCAAGGCTTCAGCCCCAGGCAGGGGGCCTGTAACTTGAGCCCCGCAACCCAAGGCTGAAGCACTCAAGTTTCAGCCCTGGGTGGTGGGGCTTGGGCTTTGGCTCCAGGCTTTAGCCCTGGCCCCAGCAAGTCTAACGCCAGCCCTGGCAACCCCATTAAAACAGGGTCGCGACCCACTTTGGAGTCCCGACCCACAGTTTGAGAACCGCTGCTCTAAGGGTATGTCTGTGCTGCAGTCCGAGGTGTGACTGCAGCATGTATAGACCCCAGCTAGCTTTAATTAACAATAGCAGGGAAGCCATGACAGCATTGGCTAGCCACTCAAGTATATACCCAGGGTCCTGGATGGGACTGTACGTCTTGTGCTCCCCCAGGTGCCCAAGGTGGCCAGCTCGCAGCTAGCTCAAGTGTGTCTACGTGTGCTGATGTCAAACCTCTGACACCAGTGTAGACGTACCCTAAACCTTGTAGAATAATGGGGTATCATCTATTAAGCCGCCAGCCCTTGTTTACTGACCCTCTGCTGTTTGGTTACTTGCTTGGCCCAGGAACCCAGGAGAGCTTAGCGGAGAAGGAGCTGCAGTTGCTTGTCATGATCAACCAGCTCTCCACCTTGCGGGACCAGCTTCTGACGGCCCATTCGGAGCAGAAGAACATGGCAGCCATGCTGTTTGAGAAGCAGCAGCAGCAGATGGAGCTGGCTCGGCAGCAGCAGGAGCAGGTATTCGGCCAGTGCTCTGGGGTATCTGTTTCCCCTGCCCTGTCTCCCATCCCTAGGGGTGAGTTTCAGAACCAGGGCAGGTAGCCCAGCAAGCACACATTGGTAGGGCTGCCCACCCTCTTGGCTCCACTTGAGCCGCACCTCAGAACCGGTTGGAGCACGAGGACCGAGCAGGGAATAAAATATAAAGTTTACAAAATGAGGAAATGTTTTGACTTTTTCCGAATTAAGGCTAAATGAAGCACCGAGGGGCTAGTGCAACAGTTAGTACCAGGGCTGCGGCGCTTGATCCATTCCAGGGCATGAAGCTGCAGTGTTTCGTGTTTTATGAAATTAGATAAAAGCTAATTTCAGGTGGAAACTTGGGACATGTGCCAGGAAGGACAGTTTTGTGGGTAAGTCACTGGGCTGGGACTCAGGAGATTTGGCTTCAATTCCTGGCGCTGCCACAGACTCCCTGCATGACCTTGCGTGGGTCACTGCATCTCTCTGTGCCTCAGTTTCCCAATCTGTAAATGGGGTGAATAATCCTTCCTTTATCCCAGCTGTTGTCTCTCTTTTGATACTATTTCCTCCAGAGGGAAGTTCAAATGTAGCTTTTAAATGGCTGAAGGCTCCTTTTTATGTTTTCTCATGATTTAAAAAAAAATATTACCATAATTCTGTCCTTTCAAGCTGGGATCATCTTGGCCCAGGGACTCTTCTCAGGTGGAAGGTAGGGGACAATTTTTGAGGCTACCCCTAGGTACCAAACAGCTTGCTCCTGGATTTGGCTGATGGTTGCCTTGTTCAGGTGATACAGGGCTTCTGGGGTAGCGAGGCAGGGTGCGTCTATCAGTCAGGACGGGAGAGCTTGCTGGGGTGTTTCTCTTTCACTGTGGAAGGATCCTGACCATCATCTTGGTCATCGCTGGTTCCTTCAGCTCTAAACCTGAGGTACTACAGCTTGAGCTAAAGGCCCAAGGCCTTGTCTACACACTGACGTACCCCAATTGAGTTAAACCGGTGCGAAGACCTGTGTGGACCCTCTCAGTGCAGTTTAAGAGCAGTGCGTTTTAGCTTAGTTTAAATCTGCTCGACTTAAGCTACCCAAACTAGAGCATCCACACAGCCGGTTGCACTGGTACAGCACCATTACGCCTTGAGTTAAATGGACGCAGGCCCCTTGCCGGCAGCTGTAGCTTTACCCCACCTCTGTGGATCACACACAGAGGGGATGGGGGATACATTCTAACCGGTGGGATGCTGCCAGTCCCGTGAACCCGCCCGTCAGAGACGCCGAGCCCTCCATTGCCCTTGTGTCTTTGGCGTCTCCGCAGACCAGTTGTGTTTGTGGCTTGTTTTGCTAGAGCTCGGTGCGTTGCGCCCCTCCCGTAGCCCCTCGGAGGCAAGCCAGGCTAATGGCCCTTGGAAGACTCGGTTAGCCGGCGTTTTCCAGCCACCGTATCATTGCTGTTTCCCCCCTCTGACAGATTGCCAAGCAGCAGCAGCAGCTCATTCAGCAGCAGCACAAGATTAACCTGCTGCAGCAACAGATCCAGGTAAGGGGGAGCTTTCCCGCCCCGCCCCCTTGCGCAGTCCATACAATGGTCACCCTTCAAAGGGCTAACGCCCCCCCTTCCTCTTGACCCCACAACCTTGGCTCTTGCCTGCACAGGAAACTCCTTTACCATTGTGAGTGGGGATTAGCCCCCCGCGGCCTAGCCGCTTTGTTCCGCAAAGGTGATTTGGTCTCTCTCTCTCCAGCAGGTCAATATGCCCTATGTCATGATTCCAGCCTTTCCTCCCAGCCACCAGCCTCTCCCCGTGACCCCAGACTCCCAGCTAGCGCTTCCCATCCAGCCTATCCCTTGCAAACCAGGTAAGGGAGGCAGAGGGGGTACAGTATTGCGAGGATCGGCGCAGGGAAAGGGACAGCGGTGAGCAGAAAGGGGGAGAGGTGTGGGTGGGAGCGTGGCCTCCCCTCAGAAATACCCTCTACATAATCCGGGCATTCTCCCTTTCCTGCCGTTCCTTGGGCAGCGATCTCGGGGTTTGGAAGCTCAGGGAGAGCCGAGGAAAGTTGTCTAAAAAGCTGAGATTGGGGGTGGAGGGGGGAGAAACTGTGACCTTTTTTGGCCAGCAGTGGGGAGGCAAATCGCTTTCCCTGGCAGGTTTCTGATGATCTGACTGAGGTCACCTTGGCCCATCTCTGGCTGGCCATCCGGGTGGGAGTGAAACCGCTCCTGAAAGCCCAGGCAGTGCGAGCCGGCTTTCCTGTTGTCATTGAATCTGGCTGCAGAGTCCCTGGTTCTGTGTGAGCCGACAGCTGAGCGCAGAATGGCTGCTGGATTAGCTGGTCCGGCCACCTCGCTGCTGGCGCTCTGTGGTGCCACTCTGGCGGAGTGGTGACATGCAGAGTGTGGAACTCGCTCCGCCACTGCCCTTCCCCTCTCTAGGTCAGTTGGGACCTCTAGGTGCGACCGTAATAGAAATAATAGTAATATACTTGAATCCTTGCCATGCCATGGGGCTCTAGCCCCTGGTCTGCACTTGGAACTAGCCCCGATGGCAGGCTGGTTTCTAGCAGGGGTTAGCTCCCCCGGTGCAAATCTCTCGTGCAGTGCCACTGTGCTGGGCTGGAAATCGGGGCCGGTTCCAGGCACAGACAAGGCCTAAGTAGATCCCACCTGCCCTTTGGTTCTGGCAGCAGGCTGCGTGCGAAGCACCTGTTGTGACCTCATTCGCCAACTTCCCTCTCGCTGTCCTCTCTGCAGTGGAGTACCCCATGCAGCTGCTGCACAGCCCTCCCCCTCCGACGCTGAAGAGACCCGCCGGCTCAGGCCACCTCCAGATGCAGGTACCGTCCCGAATCTGCCGTCCTCCTGGGGACCCAGCGTAACCCAGGGATGTGCCTCACTCTTCCCTTCTCCCTGTCTCTCTCTCCCTCCCCCCCCCCCCAGGAGTCTTCACAGCCACTGAACCTAACGGCCAAACCCAAAAGCTCTGAGCTCTCCAGTGCCTCCAGCTCACCCAGCCTGAAGATGAGCAGCTGCCGATCCCTCACTCCTAACCACGGGGTCACGAGAGACCTTCAGTCCAGCCCTCCCAGTCTGCCTCTGGGTAGGTACCCTCAGACGTGCTCTCTGCTGGGCGTCCCTTGCCTTCATCCCCAGCCTGCTTTGTCGTTCGGTGTGTCGCTTAGAGAGGAAACACGCTCGTGGGATCCTGGCAGTTCTCTCCCCATGGGGAGGAGGGAGATGGAGAATCTCTCCCTAGTCCATGGGAGCTGATCCATTGTTCAGGGACTTGCCTGCTCTGATGTTCAGGACGGTTCTGGGGAAAGCAAGATGGGCGACTCTTTTTGGGAGAAACCGAGAGTCTGTGCTGGTGCTGGGAGATGGAAGGGTCCCTAGGCAGCCTTCTCAAACCCCACCCACCCAAAGAGAGATCCAGGTTGGAAGAAGAAATGTGCTCTCCGCCCAGGGGAAGAAGAAAACCACCTACAGGGAAGAAGCATTGCTGTGGGGGGAAGGCTGGAGGGCTCCCTGGGTGGAGTAGCTGGACTTCTGTGTGGTGCGGATGGAATAGTGGGAGACCAAGCTTTCTGATTTGAACCCTCTGCTTCCCTTGCTCGATGCTAATAGGGAATGTGTCGGCAATAAGAAACTAGAGGCTCTAGATGTCTCTTAGCTAGATGCATGGCTCCTATGGCTGGGAGTAACCCCTTCTTTCTTGGGGTTATGGGGCCTATGCAAGGACAAGGTGCTGGCTGTGACGTATTCTGCACTGGGTGGTTTATCCTCAGGATTTCTGGGAGAGGGGGACGCCATCACTAAAGCGCTCCAGGATGCACGGCAGCTCCTGCACTGCCACAGCGGGGCGACGGAGAGCTCTCTGAATAATCCCTACCGGAAGGTGAGCGACACTGGGACTGGGAGTGCCGAGGGGCTGGTCCCTGATCGAATGGGGAGATCTGAGAGGAGCCAGAGAGACCAAGGATTCTCAGGGGGAGGCTGTGAATGGATATAAAGGGGGGGCCTTAGGAAGAGCCCTATAGAATGTAATAGAAAATCCCTTTTCTATAGGTTCCTTCAGACCATCTTATAGAATTGAATGGAGAATTGTCTCCAGGCTGTAGCATTCTGTAGGTTGGTTGAGAAACACCCTCTGGAGAAAGGACCGCATCCCTTATGAAACCCTATTGAGGTTCCGAGGCGTTTCTGCAAAGTGTTATTGGTTGTCTCTCCTGTTATACCATATAGGCAGGGCCGGCTCCAGGCACCAGCTTAACAAGCAGGTACTTGGGGCGGCCAAGGGAGAGGGGCGGCACCTGCGGCAATTCGGGGGCGGCAGGTCCCTCACTCCCTCTAGGAGCAAAGGACCTGCCGCTGAACTGCCACCGCCGATCGCGGCTTTTTTTTTTTTTTTGCTTGGGGCGGCAGAAATGCTGGAGCCGGCCCTGCATATAGGTCCCTTTTCCATAAGGGCACTGGGGGTTGGGAGTGGATTGCATCCTCCCCAGGTAGATGATGCTGAGTGTGGTGTATACTGGAGACCCGGGGAGTGGATCTCAGGGACTGTCTACCACACACTAGAACTCAGGCAATCCTGTCTGAAACTCATCCCTGTGTTGTGCACATGGCTGAAGTCCTTGCCTGACAGAGTTACCCAGCCAAGAGCTGCTAGCTGGATTGCCTGCCCGTGAGACGAGGAAGCGCTGGAAGCCCATGGGGGATGGTTCATTGCCGGTCACTCTGCCACCAGTGACCTGACTTGTGTTGGTAACTGGCCGTAACTTCTGCTCTCCGCGGGCCTGCAGGACCAAATGGGCTTGGATTCCTCGCCCACGAAGGAGCGGATGGAAGAGACGTGCATGCACAGACTGGACGAGTCCATGTTAACCTGCGATATGGATGGTAAGGACACATTCTCTGTGTGAGGTTTTCTCCAAAGCCAACTCTGGGCCTGATCCTGAGAGGTGCTAAGCACTTTGGATATCCATTGAAGGGGAGATTCCCTGGGGCTGGGCTGAGTGGGAGAAAGTGCATCACTTTTCCTTCTTCTCTTTTCTTCTGTTCTTCTCTTATTTTTTCCTTTTCCATTCTTCCCCCACCCCTTCTTCTTTCTTCACCTGGCTACCTAGCCCCGTGTCTCTCTTTGGGTTGCGCTACATGAGTTGAAATAAACAACCAGAAGAGAATAGCAAAGCCCTAATATAAGGGAAGTGCTTATTTGAGATGGGTGGGAATTTCATTTGTGGTCACTCAGTTGACTTCCTGCAGCCCTGCTCTGCTGTTCTCCCCAGCTGATGGGGACACTCAATGTTACAGCTAAATTAGCGCTTTCTGTATTTAAATGGCGCTGTCGATACAGAGTGAACATGTGATGCTCCAGGGCATGGGAAGCTATGAGGAGAGGAGGCAGGCAACCAGGGAAGGCCACACTAACCACTTGTGGCTGGGCCATCCCCCAGAGGGCTCAGAAGGGGCAGTAGAAACGTGGCATCTTGCACTGTGGCATAGTTCACTTAATTCCACTTTATTTTGCTTGGTTTCATCTTTGTTTACAAAAAAAAGTCAATTTGTGATCCTTTTGGTCAAAGCCCGTTAGTTACTATGGAGACAATGATGTCCTGGAGGTGGATGGAGCTGGGTGTCATCCACAAGGGTGGCAAAAAGTCGATGAGAAAAAGCTAGATTGAGGCGGGGGCCATCAGGGAGTGGGTTATGGCTCCTTGATTCTGGGGGTGGTCTGCACCACGGGATCTCTACGCCAACAGAGAATCAACGGAGCAGAGCTACACCCTAACGCCGCCAGCATGGCCTCTACGCCCACGGGTGCGGGAGCTGCTGCTGATGGGCTTATGATAGACAGGAGCTAGTCCCTGCTCTTGTCCTCAGCTGGCCAGCTACAGCCAAATCCTGGCTCTTGATTGGTCCAACAGAGCCAGCGGGAGGGAAGGTGGCCTGAGGGATGGGCCATGGCTTGGGAAGCCAGCATTTGAGGGTCTCTGGCCCCACAAGTGGGGTGGCCGAGTGCCTGTGCGTGGACTGACTTTGACTAATGCAAGTGATGGACTAAAAGTCCTGGCACGAGACGTGCACAATACAGACAGGCTGTTCACCCTGCTCTCACCTCCACTTCTGCTGCGGCACCTCCGTCCGGACAGGCAGCTCCCCTTTGCTGTTCTAGTCTGGGCCCCCTCCCCCAGAGCGGCTGAGGCCCCTCGGTGTGGATGCTAAGCCTTTCCTAAAGGTAAAGGGGCTACACGTCGACTAGGGACTGAGCTGAGACCCAGACAGTTCCCTTAGGCCAGACTTTCCCAAAGCGCCCATTAGCTTTGCATGCCCCAGCTTCTGAGTGCCTGACAGGAGACACCCAGGGCCTGCTTTTCAGAAGTGCTGAGCACCTGCAATTCCAGTGAAAGTTAAGGGGAGCTGCAAGTGCTCAGCACCCCTGAAAAATCAGGCTCCTAGAGACGGGAGATTTATTTTTCCAGAGGGTCTGAGAACCCACCACCTGGAAGCAACCGGTTCCTCGTGCCTTTGAAAACCAAGCCCAGGATTTGTCCCGTTGGGCTGCTAAAAATGGAGGCTCCCAAGGATTTGAGCCTCAGTCTCTATGGTGAGAATCCAGTGCAGCATATCCCTACGCCATCAAGCGCCCCTTATTCTTATGTGGAAAACCCCCTTGCTGGGGAGACTCTTATCACCTTGGTCACCGTTTTGTATCTTGTGTTTGTTCCTCCCTTTCCCTGTCTTTTAACTGGCTCTTCCTTGCTGTGCCCCTAACAGGCTCACGACATTTCCCCGAGTCCAGGAACAACAACCACATAAAGCGGCCCATGAATGCTTTCATGG
The DNA here is from genome assembly GCF_002925995.2 of Terrapene triunguis. Taxonomy (NCBI): domain Eukaryota; kingdom Metazoa; phylum Chordata; order Testudines; family Emydidae; genus Terrapene; species Terrapene triunguis. The sequence goes on along the minus strand of NW_020664549.1, from coordinate 2,806,197 downwards.
TGTGGGCCAAGGACGAGAGGCGGAAGATTTTGCAGGCCTTCCCGGACATGCACAACTCCAGTATCAGCAAGATCCTGGGTGAGTGTCCCGCAAGCAAGCGAGGGTGGGGTGGGCTTGCCCTGCTGTGCTATTCCCAATGACATGGAATCTGCCAAGCTGTTTTGCTGACCCATGCAGCCATCAGCCACTGTCTATTGCTAATGCCATGCAGCCTACAGCTGGCCAAGGGGCTCTGAGCTAAGCTGAAATGACAGAAGCAACCCCCTCCTCTCTCTGGGGACAGCTTGTTGCAAGAGTCTGGATCCTCCACACTGGTACATGGATGCACTGACCGGCAAAGCAGCAGGGCCATAAAAACAAACCATTCTGCACCAAGAGGAGGAAGGAAAGGTTGGTGCTCAATATCACTTCACTGGCCAGGACCACGCTTTTGTGCGTCTCTCCCCAAAGTCGGCCTCTCCAGCAGCACAGTGCCCCTTGGCACCACATTGGGTCATGGGGCTGTGCATTGTTTTGCGGGGGAAAGCATCACATGCTGCACCATTTTCTGCAGCACTTGGTGCTTTCCCTTGATGCCAACCATCAACCAGGCCTAAATGTGCTTAGCGTGTGAGCTCTGAGGTTCAGAGCCCAGGGTGGTTCCTGGCTATGGAAAGAGGGTGGTAGTGAGGAGATAATCTTCAAAAGACAAGGCTATCTGTCCATCCTTATCTAATCTTTTCTGAGCTTATCTAAGCATGTCTCAGCTGGGGTGAGAGGGAGATAAGACACCAATGAGATGCACTGGTATCTGGTATGATTTGACTAGTGGAGAAGCATTAGAGCTGTGAGAATGAGCTAATACTGCAGAGGAGAAAGCTTCCCTGGTGGAGAGGTCAGTGGTGGGACATGATGGCGAGCAGCAGGCTTTTATTTCCCCGGTGTCCGAGCTGGAATCAGAATGGCAGGTGTTGGCCAGCTAGGGTCTAGCTCACTTTGACAATGATCCACGGTGAAGGATAGCCCAGGATGTTTCTCATACCAGCTGGGCTTTCCGCCAGCCCCGTTGGTTGATGGATTGTAATCTCAGCTCCGCAGCCCGAATGTTCCCTCCAGGGTGGATTTGATTTAAATCATGATTTAAATCACTAGTCAGGAAGACTCGATTTAATCATGGTTTTCTACATAAAAATGCATTCTTGTTGGTTGTTATAACCTTAATACATATTCTTCACAACTCAGAGAGAGATGTAGGTTTCATTTTTAGAAGGTACACACTATTCATTTTTGACGTGATTAATTTTGAAAACTTTTCAGATTAGTTTTATAGCTATATCAGAAAATGAATGATTGTTTGGTTATTTCATTTACCAAAGGTAATTGAAGCAGATATTTATGAAGTCATTGGGAGGTGAACTATCTCCAATTCAGCATTAATCATTAATATTTGGAGGATTTTCTTGCCGTGCTGTATTAGGAGGGGAACATCACCAGACAGACATTTAAATTGTTTTATTTAACTAAAACAACAACATTATGTATTTTGGATTCTTTTCTTCAACAGCAAACATATAATATCTTAACAAAACAAGCATATGAATTTTTGAATTTAATTAAACATTCAAGTTTTTTAAAATCAGGTTTGTTTTTGTTAAAATTGTTTTTAACTAAAATAGTTAAAAGAAATATTAAAAAAAATATTAAATCTACTATGTCAGCCAGGTCAACATGAAAATCTTAAAATATTGGCTTCTGCAGCTAACTCAGTTGTCTTCACCCTCTTTTTCCTGTTTGTTCATAATCTGGAAAAGAAAAACAAGCTTTCCTGCTTTTTCAGGTCCCAAACCATTTCTCAATTTGGAATGAATTAGTCCAAAAGAAGAAAATATTCTTTCCACACCAGCAGAAGAAGCTGCTGCTGTTAAAAGTGAAATTATCACTTCAACAGACTCTGAATCCAAGTGCTTAAGTGATTTCTACCAGTTCACTGGTGTGACTTTCTTTAAAACATCATCAGCAAACATATATTTCTTGAATGGTTCTTATTCCCAAACTGGGTCTGTTTTACGGCCTGCTGCCATTATAGGTTTTCCTTTCTAGTGAGAGAAGGGTATGGTAGATCTCAAATCAATGAAGGCTACACTCAGAAAGACCTCAAGACTTCTGGAATATGCCGCTCAAACCATTTCACTTTTGTTTCTACTGCCTGTCCCTCCCTTCTCACATTTATCTCCAGACTTCTCCTGGTCCAGATCTATTCTGCCCCCAACAATCTTCTATTTATTAAACTTTTTGAAATTTTGCACTTTTAGAGAGAGGTAAGGGATTGACTCCGTGTACACACATGTGCAGAGGGACAATAGGGTTGAGGTCTGTTATTTCTCACCTCTGTGTATTATTTATTTATTTATTTAAAAACATTTTTGCTGTTAACATGCATGTTATCTCTGGAGACACAAATCCACAGTTTGAGAACTGCAAAATTAAGCATCTCTGATGGTATCTTCTAGACTGAGCACTGAGTCCCATTGGGTAGATAGAAAGATTAACCTAAATAATCTATACAGAAGCCCCTGGAGCCCCATAAAGTTGGGTCCCTAATCCATGACCTATTGGAACTCATTTACAAAACTTTTCTTAAACATTACATGAATAGATTGTCTCTTACTATAGAATTAGAATTTATAATCCCTATTCCATGATGAGATATCTTTGATGTATATATAATGTATCTTAATTAAAATGATCTTTAGATAGGTTTTTTCCTCAAAAAGCATTTTATCAAAAAAATCCGATTTAAATAAAAAATATCTGTTTGTTTTTTTTTAAATCATTGATTTTTATCCACCCTGGTTCCCTCCTTCCCCCACTCCTTCTTTCAGATGATCCTCTGTGTCGCAGGCTAGAAACCAGAACCCAGATCAAATCCTGGCTCTAGTCAGATGGGAGGCCAGGGGTCAGAGAACTGGCCGTGCAAATGCAGCTATAAAAGGAAGCTTCTTCCCTGGTGGTCTATGGTATGGGGCTCATGAAAGTGATGGGCTAATAGCACAAGTAAACTTCCCCCACCCAGCTCTGCCCATGTACCTAATTCCCGATCTGCTCCAACCCTGCTAATCCAGTCCTGAGTCCCCCAACCGCTCTGCCAGTGCATCTCCTTCCAGGCCAGCCAGATGCCTGCTGCCCTGCCAATGCACGCGAACCTTGGCCAGCCATTCCCCTGCTGTGAAGCTGCAGAATTCCCCCTGGACTGAGACAAACAGGGACAATTCTTGTGACGTGCGTGTGGGAAATGTCTATGAGAGCGTAGTCTGATACCACCAAATTCATCGCACTTGTGGCATAAGCATGATGTGACCTCCCCTCCCCAACAAATCCAGAGGTGAAGGGCAGGCCTGTTTACACCTGGCACTGTGCGCTTCAGTTTTAATTCAAATAATATTTTGCCATTACAGCGCCTTTCATCGGATCATCTGAAAGCGCTTTACATGCATTAAGCCTGACCCTGTTCCACAGAGGGGGGAAACTCATCCAACCTGCAGAGGGGCTGGATGCTGCTGTCTGATCCCGCTGAAGTTAGAGGGATCTCAGAGCAGTCAGCCCCTAAGTGACCTCCCCAAGATCATAACACTGTCAGAGCTGGGAAATAGAACCCAGGAGTCCTGACGCTCAGTGCCCTGCTCTGAACCACACTCTCTTCCCAGAGCTGGGGACAGAACCCAGGAGTCCTGACTCCCAGAGCCCATCACCAACCAAGAGGTGACAGCAATAAGATCTTACCTTTCTAGAATATTGTAACGACTCTCTCTACATTAGGGTTCAGTCCTGAGCTTTTCCTGTCACCGTGTCTTGTTTTACAATTTTAAGTGTTGGGGGTAAATATTTCATATAGATTTTATATCACACGAGTGTCTGTCAGACCCTCACACCCTTTCTTCTGCTCGGTGTATCAACCCCCCTGGGCTACAGCATTCTGCAAAGGTCTCCAACTCACCTCACCGTGCTCCCCGCGCCGTGGTCTCATGTTGAATTGCTCTGTCCTAGCTTCGGTAGGCTTGCTATTTAAAGCCTCTGGTGTGGTCTGTGAGGAGTCCATCCAGACTGTTAGTAACAAGTGCGCATTAGCACAATGCAGGGGTTTGTGGGTTACCCTCAGTGCATGCTTTTAATTTGGTCTCTTGCGCCTTTTAGCAGCTCTGCAATGAACAAAGCTTCTCCCTCTGAAGAATCACTATGTTAGGATCTGATCTGTTACTTATGGCAACCCACAGCGTTTGGGGGGGTGTCAGGAACTGCCACGTTGTGGTGTGCTGGCTAATGTAATTATGTAGCTTTAAATAACTGGTGCGGTTCTTGTTTTGGCAGCCTGTGTTCATTTCTGCACATTTAGCAGAGGTGGAAAAGACTAGTGGTGGGTATCTTTGTAACCAGAGGCATGGAGCTGATACACCTCTACCCCGATATAACGCTGTCCTTGGGAGCCAAAAAATCTTACCGCGTTATAGGTGAAACCGCGTTATACCGAACTTGCTTTGATCCGCCAGAGTGCGCAGCCCCGCCTCCCCCGAGCACTGTTTTACCGCGTTATATCCGAATTCGTGTTATATCGGGGTAGAGGTGTACTTGCCCAAGCTGTGGTTGTCCATGTGTATCTTCCGGATGCATGGCTGGTCCTGGCGATCTATGCATAAAACACTCCCATAGAAGTATCTTAACACCCCTGTGCCTCAGTTTCCCATTGGTATAATATTTCCCTACTGCACAGGGGGGGTGTTAGGTTTAAGTGCTTTGAGATCTTTGGGTAAAACATGCCATGCCATTGGTTGGTAATCTGAACAAATGTGACATGCGTTTGCAGGCTTTTTACTCTAATATACGGAGTGACAGACCGTCCGTGCTATGCTATTTGCACAACTAGGGGCTACTCCCAAAACACTTGTTCTCCTGCATATTTCAGATCTGATCTATGCTGAATTCTCCCTTGTCCTATGCCTTGTACCATAATTTACACCAGTACAAAGGACTTGGATTGGAAAGCTCCCAGTTTGCACTTGTGCAAATGACTCTACAGGCAACAGAGATCTGGACCCATCCTTTTTGAACCCTACTATTGCTTTTTGACATGAAATGTAAGAGCAGAGGTAGAGATGGTTTGAGTGTTTTCCAGCTGGCGAGTGTGTTGCTCCATCCACTGAGTGGGACAGACTGGGGTTGTGGAGCCATAGAACCTGGGTTCTGTCTCCTGTGAGTGGCTTAGCTGTCAGCTGTTTTTCACTGCCTTGCAGCTGTGGATTGGTTAGACCAGACAGACAGTAGTCTTCCAGGACAGTGTGAGGTTCATATGGCTGTACTGGAAGGGAGAGTTTGCTGCTGCCCCAATCCCTGGCAGTTGTGGGAGTAGGGAGAGCTGGGTGGAGTGTAAAAGGCCTGCTTGCTTCCTGTGATTGAAGGTGGAGCCCTGGGCTCCTGGGGCAGGAGAGAAAGGACGAGTCTGAGACTGTACTTTGCCGGGAGCGTGGAAACCCTACGCTGACCTTATTCTTTAGACTTGGTCGCGGTGTGGCAGGTGAGAGCTAAGCTCCTGGGCAGGCTAGCTGTGCATGTCTGTGTATTCTTAGCATCCGTGGCACGATGGACATGAAAGCATCTGGGACAAAGGGGAGGAAGAAAGAAGAGGCATCAGATGTAAGGTTTGATTTTGTCTAGCTCTGAGCAGGGGTCTGTCTTGTATCTGAACTGACCCACTTTTACCCTGAGGCCTGATCCAAAGGCCCCCATTAATTTTCTGGGGAGCAGGCCCCGTTCCCCTGACAAAAGTGAGATTTTTCTCTCCTCCTGCTCCGTCCCCAGACTTGCTGGTTGAGCGTGACCTTCTCTTTCTGTCCGGCCTGCATTCTGTGCAGCACTCCCCTCTTTTCCCCGCCTGCCCTGGACCTTGGCAGGGATGACAATAAAGGTCAGTGAGCCCGGGGAATTCGAGTCACATGGCAGGATTGTCTATTTTAGCTGCAGCACCTGCTTGCCATACCTTTTGTGAGGAAAAAGAATCAAAAGCGCAGGACGGAGAGGTGACGCGGAAAGGTCAGCGGCGGGGAAGGGCGGGGGGAGGCGTTCTCTTTCACGACAGGTGGACTGGCTGTTAACAATGGCCTGGATAATCACATTTAAATGGGAGCAGGCTCCGTGGAATAGCCCTGCATTCCTCTGTGCCCTTGATATCCTGTGTCCCCTGTGACTGCATTGTCCCATTGAGGCTTGGCATACCTCTCAGCACCTGCCAATCAAGGACAATGACCTGCACAAGTCGCTTGAGTTGGGTGGCTCCTCTTGTTTTCAGATGTTGTTGTAGGCAAATGACATTTTCTTCCCCTGCCTCCATAACGTCTATTGGATTGTTAGCACAGTAGCTCCTAGAGACCCCGACTGAGGCCTTGTCTACGTGGGAAAATTGCATCAGTTTAATTTAAATGGATTCAGTTACACTGGTGCAAAGTCCTGTGTGGATTCTCTTATTTTGGTTTAACTCAAGCTAGTTAGGAATGGGTTTAAGCTAAATGGAAAAACCCACTCTTATACCGGAATAAGTGTCCACTTGGGAGTTAGACTCGTATAACCACAGTATACGGGTATAACCAGCAAAACTTTCCCACATAGACAAGACCTAAGTGATGTGCTCAAGGTCACAGGTGGAGGCTGTTGCAGAGCCAGGAATTGAACCCCCATCTCCTGAGTCTCCATCCCAGTGCCTTATCCCTAATGGCAGCGTTCTCCAAAGAAGGATTTATTTATTTTATTTAGTTGGTTATCTAAACTCGGAACTTCCCAGGAAAGCGGAGATGTTTTATTATACACTGTTAATTTTACAGAGCCAGCAGTGTGTGAGGCACCTCGCAGATGGGAAGTGCTGTGTGCAAAGTATTCTCTCCATTTTACAGATGCAGAAACTGGGGCAGTGGAAAATTATGACTTGCCTAAGGCTCTAGAGGGATTTGGGAATAGAACCCTGGGCTGCCTTGCTCCCAGACTGCTGCTTGGACCACTAGCCGAGGGGTTTTTAAGGAAAGGACTGATACTGTGGCAGGCTAAAGCATTCTGGCTCCTGGATTCTTTTCCAAGCTCTGACACAGACTCACTGTGCAGCCTTGGGCAAATCACTTTCCAGACGCTCTGTGCCTCGGTTTCCCCATCTGTAAAATGGGGGATATGGACCTACCTTTGAAGAGGATTGGGAGGTTTCATTAATGTTTATGAAGCATTGGGAGCACTCCTGGAGTATTGCTTATCCTGTGTGGCACTTCGTTGTTGCTCAAGCCCAGAGGTGGAGAGAAGAAATATCCCTGCTGCTCCTGTTGCTGCTCTGGTAGTTTGGGGAAGATTGTGAGAGTCCTTATCTAATGCCTTCCCCGCTCCACCTGGCCTGTGCAGCTTCAGGAGAGGGCTTTAAAGGTGTAACACACTGTGCTGCAAAATCTGTGCTGCATCAAGTGGCAGGTCACTTGAGTGGATAACAGCCTACTACTGCTACCAGCTAACACGGTTATTCTTCCAGCTCGAATGTTAGAGGCCCATGCTATGGCATTGGAGGACCTGGGTTTTGTCCCTAGTGATGGCCACGGATGGTGGGGAGTTTCAAAAGGCAAACATAACAGTTCTGTGAATCTCTCTGCCTTGTGTTCTCTCTTCCCAGGGTCCCGGTGGAAATCGATGACGAACCAAGAGAAGCAGCCCTATTACGAGGAGCAGGCCCGGCTGAGCCGGCAGCACCTGGAGAAGTATCCCGACTACAAATACAAGCCGCGGCCAAAGCGCACCTGCATCGTGGAGGGGAAGCGGCTGCGCGTGGGCGAGTACAAGGCGCTGATGAGGAACAGACGGCAAGACACCAGGCAGGGCTACTTGATAGCGTGAGGCTCCCATCTCTTTTGGTCCCCGTATGTCTGCATTCCCCCCCAGAAAAAGTGCCTTTGCTTGTAGCTGCTCAATTGCAACGAACGCTGGGGTGGAACCAGGGCCGACTCCAGGCACCAGGCAACCAAGCTGGTGCTTGGGGCGGCACCTGGAGGGGGGCGGCGCGGCGCTCCGGCCGCCGGGGAGAGCGGGGCCACAGCCGGGCTCGCCGCCCTCCCCCCGGCGCTCTGGCCGCCCTCCCCCCCCTGCGCCCTCCCCCCGGCCGCCGGGGGGAGAGCGGAGCCCCCGCCGGGGCTTGCCACCCTCGCCCCGGGACTCCGGCCGCCCCCCCCCCCCCCGCGGGGGGGCGGGGGGGGCGGCTGGAGGCTTTTTTGCCTGGGGCGGCAAAAAAGCCAGAGCCGGCCCTGAGTGGAACACAGGGCATAGCAGTGCTGCGCAGACGTTTAGGACAGGAAGTGAAGAGCAATACTGCATCCTGTTGAAATCGCAGTGGGGGTTAGATCAGCAGGACATGATTAGCAGTGTCAGTATATGTCCAGGGCATGGGGATCCTTAGGATCTCCCAGTAATCATTGTGTTACATACTTTGGCCACTAAGAACTTATTTTGGGTGTAGTGTAAGGGTGGAACCCCACATCCTCATACCCTAGAAGCACCACTGGTTGGAAAGGGGACTCTCCATTAGCTGTTAGCAGTTACGGGTTCTATGACACACAGCTGAGCCCATCCAGTATTGATTGGGTAGTGGCACACAGACATGCTAGCTAGTTCATTGCACTGTATCTATTAGTATATATGGTAGCTGAGAGAAAGGCGGTTATTCAATATTGCAAAGGGGCTGGGGGCCAGAAAGACCAGAAGGAAGAGAGAGTCCCCAGTAAGGCTGGTCAATAATTTTCCCTCAAACCTGTTTTTAATGGAAAATAAGAGTTTTCAATTATGTGAAATTTTTTACGAAAAGTTGCTGCTTTCCAAGGAAAATTTTGGATTTTTCGTCAAAAAACGGAACACTTGAAAACTGACATATTTTGGTTCAAAAATGCCACTATGGTGCCTCATGGGAGATGTAGTTCAGTTTCCCCTGTGAGCTGGGCTCCTCAGCCGGACTACATCTCCCATGAGGCAATTGCCTCCCTCACCATGAGGAGAGACTAGGGTGCCTCATGGCAGATATTGTCCAAACAGGGAGCCCAACCTATAGAAGAAAATGGGGTCATGAGACACCAGAACTACAACTCCCATGAGACACCATGGCAGCCTTTCCTAATTGAAATATTTCTGTGTTTGGCCAAAGTATTTCTGTTTTGGTTTTTCCACTGAAAACTCTAATCTTCTGGTGAAAATTTCAACAAGCCTAATTTTGTTGTTTTCGTGTTCATTGGAATTTTCCAAGGGAGGGTGGGAGTCCATTTCCCAACCAGCTCTAATGCCCAGGGACGGTGACTGTGATCTCCTGCTTTGCAGGCCCCAGGGCAGTCAGATGCAAGCCTCTTCATCGGATGTCCTGTACCAGAGGCCGGTGGGCATGCAGCTGGCGCCGCCGCTGGTGGAGCACTACCTGCCCCGCAGCATGGACCCCAACATGCCCGTCATCGTCAACACGCGCAGCCTCAAGTCACAAGAGGGTGACGGCGGGGAGGACGGGCACTCGGTGGCGGATGGCGAGATGTACCGGTACAGCGAGGACGAGGACTCCGAGGGCGAGGACAAGAGCGACGGGGAGCTGGTGGTGCTCACGGACTGAGCAGAGGGCGGGGGTGGGGTGGGGTGGGGCGCGCGCGTGTGTGAAGTGGGGAGAAGCAGCAGATTTTGCAACGTTCCCCCGCGTGGGGCTGGAACTGAAGACCTGACTGAGTGGGGAGGAGGTGGGAATGGGGGCTTGGGGAGAACTGCCATCACTGCATGGCTCCCTGATCTAGGAAGTGACTAGACTCAGGGGGTTGCTGGCGAATCCCTCTGCGTGCAGAGCTCTGCCCCCCCCGAATGGCCTGGCATGCAGGGCTGTGCTGGACGGATATAGTGGTGTGCGGGGGACAATGGGAAGTGTGCGTGCCAACGCACATGGCATGGGGGCAGCCCTTGGCTCATTTGCATGCCCAGAAAGAAGAGGTGCCGGCTCCGCTGTGCTGTGCATCTGCCCAAGCAGCAACGGGGATGCTGCTTGGCATGAGCGGGTCCTGGCCACCCAGCTGACGTCTGGATATTTCCTTGTGGCACAGAGGTGGGAGGTGCCTGGCCTCTCAGCATGGGGGCAGAGCAATCCCAAGGCTGTGTAAAAGCTAGCTAAAGGGGGAGGGGATGCAGATCTAGGATGGTGGGGCTGTGAATGTGGGGAGCTACTGCACTGCGGATCCGGAAACTGCCCCCTGTGGAATCCAGCTTTCTCCCTCCGGAGGTTGCAGTGGCATGGGTTACTGGCTCCCTCCCGTGCAGCTCTCTCGCCAGCGTGAGCAACAGGAGGTTTAAAGACTGGCTTGCGGGAGAGGTGCTGCATGGTTAGTTGGATGTGGAGGAGCCCAACTCCCCTCGGCCGAGCCGTGTTGTGCACGGAGAGCCAGGCCTTTGGGGAAAGGTGGGGGAGAAATCACCGCACAGAGGAGATGCGGGTAGGGGTGGGCTTCCCACTCCCTCTTATCCTTAGCCACCAAGGTCCATCCAGAGTCCCTCACTGCGGTGGGGACGGGCGCCACCTCCTCCTGGGCTGCAGATCCAGGCCCGCTTGGAGCATGGGGCTCGGAGCAGTTGGTGGAGGGTCCCAAGTGAGCTACAAACAGCCCATGTGGGAAACGCCTCCCGAGACTCTCCTGCCGTTGAGCTAACAGGACATGGGGGGATGGGGAAAAAGGTCTGGAAAACGTAACCCGCCCCCCACCCCAGTATTACAAATGCATTTGCCTCTGGGCAGCCCTGGCTCTGCAGGGGTTAAAGAAGGAAAGACCCCAGGGGCTGGGCAGACCTTTGTCCATTGTCTTCCCCCCCCCCCCATCCCGGCCCTGTTGTGCAGCCAGCTGAGGAGTATCCTCACCTGTTCGGGGCCCTGCCAGCTGGAGGGGCTGCAGCAGCAGCAACACAGTTGCCACCATTCAGCCAGGCTCTCTGGGGCCTTTTCATTTCTCCGAAGCAAATGTCTGGGTGGAACACTTGTTCCTCAGTCAGTCCGTGTGCCAGCCCGTCCCGCCCTCGCCCCCGCTCCTGCCTTTCTTTCTCGTTCCCTCCCCCTTGCTCTCTGAACCCTGCCAGTAAATTCCCATGGAGCCGTTTTTAGCTCTTGACGAGCATGAGTAAGAGCCAAGGTCTCAGAGGAGCCTTTTATTCTCCTGACAGCTCTGGCCCAGTTTGTAAATAAAGCTGCTGCCCGTTTCCTTGCAGCGGCATTGTGGGGCATTCTGCTGCAGGGGGCTCAGCTCCTGGCATGGGATGGGCACGGAGCCTCAGCCTGTCCCAGCGGCACGGCATTGGCTACCGGTGCCTGTACCAGACGGGGACCCTTGGGTTGGGATTCCCCTGCGGCTCCCCCCCGTTGGCTACTACACCTGTGCTGTTCTTGCGGGTCTCCTACAGCTTTGCAAATCCATTTGAGCCAACAGACTTTGCCAGCCACTGTCACAACCGAACGTGCCAGCTGTGCTCCCTTCACCTCCCCAAGCAAATCCTCCTGGGTGGAGTGTGCATGGTACAGGCTACGCCTCAGGGCTGGAAACCAGGTCCCAGCATGGGACCCTGGCTCTCCCTGGTGGCAGGAGCCGAAACAGCATCCAAAACAAGCCAACAGCCCACAGGCAGGGAGCTAGTCCTGGCTTGCAGGAAGGAGAGGTCCATTCTGACAGCTGGGGTCCTCCTCACCTGCAGATTCCTTTCCCTAGCATGGCTCAGGCTGCAGTGGGAGTGAAGAACCCCAGCAGCTCAGGTGGCAGCTAACAGCGAGAGCTGCTTGGACGTCCCCCTGGCCTGTGCTGGGGACGGCGGCGAGGGGAGGTGGTCCTCTGCAGGTGCTTATGTTCTCCACCCCTTCCCTGATCTGGCCTTAGTGCTGCTTGGCTGCTGTGCAAAGATTCCCCCTCAGGTCGTCCGGATCATGTTATTGGAGGGGGGTTTTGCTTTGCGTACAAACCTCCGGACACTGGCGCCCCAGCTGGTGGCTGCTAGAGGAGTGCAGCCTGGGGGCTTGATAGGGAACACGCGGCCCATGGAGAAGAGCTGCCCAAGGTTGCTTCGGTGTAACTGGTTTCCTGTATGGAGCGACTACTGACCCAGGCAGGCCTGGGTTAAATGGGGTGAGTCCCTGAATCTCCGGGGTAGACATGGCAACAACTGGCTGACCTGATTTGTTGGCTCGATCTTGCATCTAGTTTAAGAACTGAGCGCCAGAGCCTCAGATGGTCTAAATCAGCATCGCTGTACTGAAGCCGATGGACTTCTGCTGATTTACACCAGCTGAGGATCTGGCCCTCTTTCTTCTTCTTTTCTCACCTGCTGCTGTCCTTATTTCAACTGCTGTCACCTGTACGCAGCACTCCCCTTGTGGCCTGGGGCATGGGCCCCTTTCCTGGCTTGGTCTTGGTTCCTCGCAACCTCTAATCTCATGTGGTTTGTTTTGCTTGTTCCTATGTCAGTGCAACAACTTCCAGGCAGGAGGCACCCCCAGGCTGAGCAAGGTGTCTCCTTCCTAAAACACTGCACAGTTAGCAGTGCTGGGAGAAGGAGGGCTTCTCTAGAGTTCTGTCTAGTAACCCTCTGTATTGATATGGGGTCCCATCACCTTGAGGTAGGCGCAGCACAGGTTGCTATGTCAGAAATTGGTGCGCGTGTATGTGAGACAGAGTGAATAGTGGTCCCCAGATTAGGGGCAAAAAAGAACTGTTGGGAACTGAGGGGACGTGTGTGTGCATGTAGGCTGAACCTCAGGATCCCCTCAAAGGCCCGGTGGCATATCTGCCCTACCCCCTATAGCCCCTTCAGCACCCACCCAGCTGGTGCTGGCTTTTCCATGGCAGGGCTCAGCTCCTGTAAGGGTTCCTTTCTCTGTTATTTATTACCCCTGTCCCTCCTGTGGTGTCCTTGACAAGCCCCTGGGGTCCAGGTTAGTGGGGCTAGGGGGGAAGGGATGGGAGGAAGGGGACTGTACAGGCAGGAATGCGTTGGAAATAGGCATCACCCCCCGTTTTGTAAATCTGCCCCAGATGTGCCCAGGCGACCAGCTGTGTTTTTTTTATCACTGTAAATATAGATAGAGCTTTATTTTGTTAATAAGACAATGAGTAACTTAACCTGTATATTTCACATACTTGTTTACAACGGTGGGGTTTTTGTTTTTGTTTTCTCCCTCTTGGCACAATAAAGAGGCTGTTTTGGAGCAGAGATCTGGGCTCTTCTGCTTTGGGGAACAGATCACAGTCGGGGAGAGGGACGCAGCTTCTCTTCCTCCCTGCCCGCCCCCCCTCATTCTCCTTCACTTTCGGCCTTCCCGATGCTTTTTCTTTCCTGCTGTGGCTTCGCTTGTCTTACTTTCAGCACTCTCTTCACTGCGCCCCTCCACCCCTTGTCTAGATTTGTCGTCAGCACCAGGATCAACCCCACGACCTTTGGTTGTAAAAGCACCTGTCTCGACTCCCTGAGCTCCATAGCTGACATTGGCTGGTAAATATCCGGGACAGAGAGCCTCATGGGTCAGCACAGGTGACATCATTGCGAAGTCCTGTCTGCAGTCTGCCTCCTCCTGGCTCTTCCTACCTCTTGCCTGCCTACCTCATTTTCCTTTTCTCCCCACCCACCACCCTCGTATCAAGCCTCTGGCTGCAGGCTCACCGCAGGTCGCCAGCTGAGAAATTGGTGTCCTGCTGCCCCCTTGGGTGGCAGTGGGTTTCCGAGGGTGCCCTTGTGCTGATGAATCTGAGAGGGGTCTGCTCCAAATGCCGCTGGTCTGCCCAGCATCTGGATGCGATGGCCCTATTGGGGGAGCTTCCGTCCCCTGCAGCAGATGCCTGATGCGGTGGAGCCGAGGAACCCAAACGTTTTGTGCTGTGGCCCCCTTCGGAAATTCATGTTGCTGCTGTTGCTTTTGACAGATTCAGACTAACACGGCTACCCCTCTGATACTTGACACCGAGAGGTTGTTCATAAACGGAATCGGTCCTCGCGCTCTGCCCACGCCCACACCGGGGCGTGCCCCACAGTTTGAAACCCAGTGCTGGGTGTGCAAACCAAACGTTATGGCCCCCTGCCCTCTAGTGGCAGTGGGGGGAACTGCTGCTGTTTACAGTACTAAGTTTCACTTGTTTCTCTGCTTGTAAGTATGTGACTGGAACACAAGCTGGGTCTGAAAAATGAAAGCGAATGATAAGGAGGGATGTCTGTGGGGGAAGCTGTTACCCAGTGTTTAATTCCCTTGGGCATGGGGGGTGGTGTTCCTCTTGGTTTTTACATCACACCGTGGGCAATTAATCCAGCTGCTTCTCAGCCTGATTTCTTTAAAAGTCTTTCTTTGGGGGTGAGAGAGAGCGGGGACTGGAATGGTTTTGGACTCGGGAGCCACATGGCCTAGAAGAAGCAGCAGCTGAAGAGAAGTTGGTGTGGAATAACAGCGAGGAAAGGGGGGAGGGCACAGAGTCCCCGGCAAGGAGGGAGAGAATGCAGGACCCTCGTATAGGGAGAAGGGGGAATGGGGTCCCACATAATCCCAGGCAAGGGGGGGAACCCTGGTATGGGAGAAAAGAGGTGTAGGGGCACACACAGCCCCTGGCTTGGGTGGGAGGTTGATGGGGAAGCACAGAGCCTCTGGTATGAGAGGGAGAATGGAGGGGTCTGGCATGGGTGAAGAGGGCAGCGAAGGCATGAAGAGCCTCTGCTAGGGAGGAGGTGGGTAGGGAGGTTGTAGAGATGTAGGGGGGTTGTGGAGACATTGGGGGGTTATGGAGACATAGGGAACTGGCAAGGGAGAATGGCAGCCCTAGTACACGCAATGCACTAGCCCCAGCCTGTGTGAGCCCCAGAGGAGGTGTCAGTGTGAAACAATCTTTGTATTAAAGCTTTTTACGTGCATGTAAATGTCGGTGGAAATTCTGGTCCCTTGGCAGAGTGGAGCTGAGTCACTCCAGGGTCTTTGCCCTCGCTGCTGCTGCTGGCCTATGAACCAGGCTCAGCAGGTCTTTATTTGGAAAGGTGGACCCTGCTCCTCAGCCATCCCCAAAAGCAGGGTGGCATACCCACCTCTTCCTAAGTAATATCTGCTGTTCTCAGTGGGGCCAAATTCAGCGTTGCCCACTCTCACAATTGTGGCCTGAGTCTCTATTCCTCTTTCTGCCGCTGGCCTGCTGGATGACCTTGCGCAAGATTCACAAAGGGGACTTGTGAATTCACAGCCCTGAGCTGGCCCCCCAAGGCCATGAAGCGAGCGAGTGAGGCTCCTCAGAAAGGTACTCTCAGAAAGCAGCAAGCTGCGCAGGGAGCCCCTGAGCTAAGCCTGCGGGAAACAGGGAGGAGGGGGGCAGGGCCTCAGAGGTGGGCAGGTGCCTAACGCTGGCTCAAGGAGAGCCACCGTCAGCCCCCAGGGATTCTCAGCTATGAACGGGCTCCTGGAGTTGTGTGACTGACCCAGCCTGTGCCCTAGGAGCAGAGAGAGGCCCACCTTGCTATTGCCACCTGCCCAGTGGTGTTAGGCCACTTGCATGAGAGGTGGGAGACCTGTTTCCCAATGCCTGCTCTGGCTGATTTGCAGCAGGGATTTTGAACCTAGGTTTCCCGCTTCTCAGGAGAAACCCTATCACCGGGGGGCTAGGGCAATCAGGGTAGGCCTCTCCTGGGGAAACTGTTCCACTTTTTATAAATAAAAGCTCTATTGGGCTAGAGCGAGAGAGAGGGTGGCTCTAGCCCAGTGGTTCGGGCACTCTCTGGGGGCTCGGAAGGAGTCAGCTTTCATTCCTTGCCCAAATTCCCTGCATACAAAACGCCAGCTCCAAACCAGGGATTCGGAGGCCGGTGTCCCGCATTGAAGGAAAGGGGCCTAGCTGCTGGGACGAGGGGTGGAGCTGCCTACACAAGAATTCAAACATCCAGCTGGATTCTGGGCATGGTAGATGCGCTCTGAACACCTAGCGTGAGAGCCCCGGCACCAAGAAGCTCAGTGGGGTCAGGAAGGCGGCTTGACGCACCCTTAGCAATAGGGCTAGGGAGGCAGTTAATCTCTCCGGCCCAACACATGTTACCTTGTTAAAGCTGTTCCACCGTGTATTAAACAGGCAAGATTGAGGGACGGGGAGTATCCTGAAGGTTGATGGCTAGTACATGGCCCTAGTATGTAGGAGGCTTTGGTTTGAGCTCTGCTCCAAATCAGGGATTCGGAGGTGAGGTTTCCATCCTCCCGGGTGAGTGTCCTGAAGTGTGGGGTGGAGAGATCGATGTGTGTGCATTAAAAACTCCTACTGTCAGCTCCATGCCTCACCTACGTGGTGGGCCCCACCAGCAAACAGCGAACTCAAGAATCCTGGGGAGCTCGGCAGCATGAAGCCCTAGCTGGCTTCACACGTCCCTAGGCAGGGACTTGACCCTGACTCCGATACCTCACAGCTGAGAGGCCCCAGCCACAGGGCTACAGAGTCAAACTGTTTCTCATGTTCTCTCTGGCCCAATATATGTCTATATGTGTTTGTTTAATACCAAGTGGAACACATTCAACAGCAGGCACTGAGGGGGCCTTGCTCTGGGTTACCCTGGAGCCTTGTACTTAGAGCTCTGTGCTGAAAGGTGGAGGACCTGGCTTCAAGTCCCTGGTCCAAAGCAGGAATACAAACGTAGGCTTCCCACAGCTCAGGTGCGGGACCCGGCTGCAAAAAGTCTAATGTCCAGCTCTCTTTTGAACAGGCAGAAAAGCTCTGTGCACACGTACACACCTAGCGTGAGAGTCCTGCCGGCCGTGGGCACCCTACAGCAGGCACTGCACACTCCTATGTGTGGACATTTAAGGAGGGACTTGAACCTGAGTGGAGGAGGGGCTGAGCTGTGGGCCACAAAAAGCCGCTAGCCTGCAGCTGTATTTTGTGCAGGGCAGACACACACTGAACACACACCCTTCCGGTGAGAGCCTCACTAGGGCTTCAACCCAGAGCAACTTGGCACAATCAGGACACACAACGAAACACGGGGAGGGACCTGAAGTGGCCCGATCAATCTCACAGGCAAGGCAAGCACCTAGCGCAGTGCTTCGTCCATTACACAGTGGACCAGGAGCAGTTGCTGCAGCCTGGTGGACGCCCTAGCCCACCCTGTGGGTAGTGTAGGAGGAGCATAGCTGCTTTCTGTCACCCCAGGCATATTTAGTTATTTACACACAAAGTGTCACTGCTTCGCAAGGAATGTGAGGGTCCCCTATAGGCTCCTGGTTAGGCTTTGAGGGGGGGGGGGAGACCCAGGGTGAAACCCTGCTCCAAATTAGGGGCGTGCAGGTGGGCGTTCCCCAGCCAAGGCAAGTGTCCCATCCCTGGAGCTGTTTGGTGGAGGAGCGCGGTTGGCTGCTGCAAAAAGCTCTATTTTGTGCTGGGCAGAGAAAGCTCTGCAATGCCTCCTAAGCTTGAGAGTCCTGCCAGGGTTCTGGCACCAAGGTCTAATGGGGAAGCATCACACACCTGCAGGGAAACGAACACCAGAACTGGAACCTGGGGCTTAGCTAGCCCAATTGAACGTGCTGACCACTGGTAGTCAGTGACCTACTTGAGGAGTCTCTCTGGCCCAACACATAGTTAACGATGGCTACAAAGTGCAACAGCTTCAACAGGAACGATTGAGCATTTTCCCTAAGAAAAAGCTCTAGCTTGTGGGTTAAGGCCCAGCCCTGGACTGTAAGAGTATGGCTGGTTCAAATCCCTCCCATTGGAGTTAGGGGGGTGCTTTCCTCCCAGGCCGTAAGAGTGGCAGATGTTCCAGCTGCCAAAGTATTTTTACCAGACAACTAGATTTTGGGCAGAGCAGCCCCACTCTGAATCCACCTACCTCATTTGAGAGCCTCAGTAAATCCTGGCACTGAGCAACGCAGCGCCAGTAGGACACACACACGGATCCATACTGGTTTGGGCAGGTCACATCAACCTCTCCTTGCTTCAGCTTGCCCCTGTGTAAGCTGGAAATAATCTTGTTCACAGAGGGGTTGTGAGGCTTCATTATCAAATGTACTTGGCTTCAAGAGGCTGTGGCAGAGTGAAGCAGTGGTACTGGGCAAGATCCGTGGCACCCTGCTTCCCTAAGTCCTCAGCCAGAGTCTCCGCTGGCGTCAGTCAGCAGCATCCCAGTGCCATTAACAGTGCTACGCGGATTGACACCAGCTGAGGAGCTGACCTGGTCCCTGTACGTGGCATTCGCCTTCAATTCACTCCCTGCCCTGTGCTGCTGTGTTTCGCTGCTGGGTGTCAGATGACCAGGCCAGGCTGCTCCCTCACGGGGGTGGCTGCAATTCTGCAGCGGTGCGGTCGTTGCAGTGTGCAGGGGCTGACCCTGCTCTTGCTGGAGTCCTCTGCAAAACTCCCACTGACGTCACTGAGCTGATCAGCGGGGCCAAAATAAGGGCTGAGGCTAAACTGAGGACGTGTGCACCAGGGCCCCTGCAGCATAGACATTACATCAGCTTGGAGTCAGCAAAGAGCTGCCATGAGACAGTGTTAGCCTCCCTTACACACACCCACTTGCCCTGGTGTCTCTTGCCTTCACCTCTTACCCAACGCCACTGACCTTGGCTCACAGCCGTTCACGCACTTTGGCAGGCATGGAGAGGAAAGGCGCCGTATGAACGCAAGACATGCCTGGTTTTGCTGCTGCATGGAGCATGCCGTGTCTAGGACCTACTGCAGCTGGCGGCGGGGGGGGGGGTGTCCTTCAGAGGAGCCTAAGGAACTTAGGTGCATTTCAATGGGATTGGGTGCAGGGCCGGCCTTAGGATTTATGGGGCCCTATGCAGTAGTATTAAACTGGTGCCCCTATGCCTGACAGCAGCCCGGGCTCGCATGTGTATTTTAAATAAGGGTGGTCTTTTGAAGGATTTATTTTAAAAAACGATATGTCTGAAGATCCAAGCAGTTAAGGCTAAAGATGAATACTCAGCTTGTGCATCTAAAAAGCTATGCAAGGATTTTTTTAGTGATGTGGTTTTATAATCTTCAGCAACACACGACTGAAATATTTTTAAAGCAAATTTTAAAGTAAGGGCTGTAGACTTACATGTTCTGAGTAAATATTATGGTAACACACACCTGCTTGTGTCAGTAAATTCAGAAACTGACAGTATATACCTGGGGGTTGGCAAATGTCTGTTAGATGGCTTCATTACCACTTGAATGGCTCTTTAACAGTTTCAATGTTGACCTACTAGGGCTGGCAGGCTGGAGGCTTTTTCACTTCTAAGTACTAGATCCCCTCTGGAGGAAGGTTTCAGAGTGGTAGATCCCCTCCGCAGGAAGTTTTCAGAGTGGTAGATCCCCTCCGGAGGAAGACTCACCAGGCTGCAGCAGCCAGCTGTGATGGGAGCCTGCAGGAAGGGTCAGAACAGGGATAGGAAGAGGCGAGGCGGGGCGGGGGAAGGGGTAGACACTAAGACCCAGTGGTGCCCCAAATTTTCGGGTGCCCTACACAGCTGTATATGCTTAAGAACAGCCCTGATTGGGTGCCTGCCTACCCTAGACACTGCCTATTTCAGGTCTATCCCTGCTGTAGCTCTCTGACCTGCATTGTGCCTTCCTGCTGAGTGGCATGTAAGGGCATCACTGCAGGGAAGAGCCAGGCTGGGACATGGCTGCATCTCGCACACCTGGCCCCCACCCAACCATGACACCCACCAGAGCCTGGCGCAGAATCAGGGAGCCAAAAGCAGACCGTTCCCAGGAGGGTGAATGGGAGCACTTAACACTGCTCTGCAACAATGCTGCTCTTTATTAAAGTCCTAGTACAGCAAGTCCTGGTCGGCTCTAGGAACTGGAAGGGCCAAGAACTCGCTGGTTGTAACATCATAACGTGGCAGGGCTCCTAGAAGTTGGAGATGAAAGATCCCGGTTAGAGTAAGTGCAGGACTGTGCGATGAGTGCCATGCCAGGTGCCCCTGTTTACAGCACTTCATTCCCTTCCATGCTTGTTTGAACTCAAAATGGGGGGGGTGGCAGTTTTGTACCACAAGGTTAAAACCCAGAGAAACCAGTCATCCCTTCATGCCCCGTGAAGCAAACTCGCTAGGTTTTGCCCAGCTCTGGAGATCGCCTAACGGGTCCCTCTAGAGGCAGGCCAGTGGTGTTGCACAATTCTTCCCCCTTGGCTGACTGGAATAGGAGCCCTGTAGCTTTAAAGTCCCTTCTCCCCTGCAGGAAGGAATTGCACCTGGTGATAGTCAATGGAATGCACCCTGCCAAGGCAGATGGAGCTTTAAGATTGCAGGACTAGCTAGAAAACTGTGAGCTGGGGCTTGCAGAGGCTCTCCACACAGTAGGTGCATGTTTGGGGGGGGCTGGGCTCTGTTAAAATGGGACCTGCTGGGTGCTGTGCATATTTGAAAACCTTGCTCTGATTTTGGCCCTTAAATGGATGCTGAGCTCCTCTGGAAACCTGTCCCTGAGAGGGGATGCCGAGGGCTTGAAAATCTGGCCCTTGGAGAAATAATAATAACAAAGACATAAATGTATGTCACATGTCTATTGGAGCTGCATCCAGCCACCATAGTCAGGATATTGGCCTGTTGTGTTAGATGCGAGATTAGGCTTGGCTGGCATAGACTGGCATCGTTTCATTGAGTTCAATGGAGCTGTGTTCATTTACACCAGCTGAGGACCTGGTTCATTCTAGTTCTGTTTGCTGGAGTGCTGCCTTTTTCTCCTAGGGCTCTGGCCAGATCTAGCCCCTAATTATTGCTCAGCACCGTTGTGAGCGATGGCAAGGGTTTGTGAAGGTGGAATCTCTCCCCTCCCCGCCCCTCCATCAAAGAAGCTGAAGCGAATAGACCTGACTAGCAACTTCATCTCCTGGGTGGACGAGGCCTCCTTCCGGCGGCTGAGCACCCTGCAAGAGCTCATCCTCGCCGAGAGCAGGCTGACGGCGCTGCCCGCATTGCCTGGCAGCGTCGTGCGGCTCGATGCCCGGCGCAACAGGATCCAGAGCTCCGGTGTCAGACCTGAAGCCTTCAGGGTGAGTCTGTGCTCAACGGCCGGCGGCTGCCCCAAGATTCCAAAAGGGGTCCCTACATTTCACAGCTTCTGTTCCATCCAGGGTCTGCTAACTTGAGTTCTATAGCCCTGGGCTTACTCTGCAGTGTAGACATACCCTTGGTCAGTCAAAACTGTCCTTTCCCTCCTGCACAGTGCCAAAAGGCTGCTGCTGGCTATATTCTGGTGTGACTCCTGGCAGAAATTGGGGGGGGGCATGTGACCCTGCATACCACACACCCCGCCTCCCATGTGTTACCTTGGGAAGACAAGGTGCCAGGTATCAGGAGAGGCAGGTCCATCCCGGGGGCCCAGCCAGGCATGGAGGGAAGAGAGTGCTAGGCAGGGAGGGGAGGGTTGGTTGGTCACCCCTTTGCGCCCCATGTGAGAGAGGTGTACAGGAGTGCATGTGTGACACCTCTCCGTGTGTGTGTGTGTGAGAGAGAGAGAGAGAGGATGTAGGGGGTGTGTGTCACCCCTCCCCGTGTGAACTCTAAAGCCTTAAAGCTAAGGGAAATAAAAAGAATCCAACTACGCAGTATTTCTTTTAAACTGGGGCTCAGTCAACTTGATGTTAATTTGAACATTTGTACGCTTGTTTGCCGTTGAACTTGCTTGAATAAGAGTAATTTTACCAGGTGTCCCATATTCAGCATCGGGAAATATGGGCACCCAAAAAGGGCTGAATAGAGGGGCCAGTTAGGGTCAGATCCAGCAAAGATGGAATCATCCAACTTTAGCTGTATTTTCGCCAGCGTTCACTTTCACCCCACTAGAGGGTGCAACAGAATATGTGTCAAAACCCACCCATCCCTGTGCCTTGCTCACCTCATCGCTGCTCCTTGTCTCCCTTCTGCTTTGCCTTATCATTTAAACCCACTGGCTACATAAATGAGATTGATGCAATTTCTCCTTCCTAATAAAGAGAGTGGACTTGAGCAGGCAGCTCAGCCTATGCTTCCTGTTAAAGTTGTTCCACTTTCATTAACCATTAATTGGAGCAAAAGAAAAATAGCTCCAAACGTTCTTGATACTCTAGTAGTTCAAGTGCTCAGTGGGGATCTTGATGAGTTTGGTTCAATTCCTCTAGCTATCCCCTGAAAAGAGGGATTTCCATAAGGTGCGCCCTGAAACTTTTCATATTGAAATGGTGCTACTTTAATTCAATAGTAATTGGGACAAAGGAAGAGCTCAGCACAAGAAGCCCTCTATAGCCTAGTGGTGAGGGCTCTCTCCTGGGATGTTGGAGTCCTTAGTTCAAACCACTCCTTGGCCTGCTGAGAGGGGAGCTTCCCAGAGGAGCGTGTGCTCAGCTTTCTTCTTGAAGCTGTTCCACTTTAGTTCCATAGTAATTGGGTCAAATGAAGAGTCTAGAGCAAGGAGCCCTCTATAGCCTAGTGGTGAGGGTGTTTAGCTGGGATGCTGGAGTCCTTGGTTCAGTTCCTCTTCAGGGCCTGTGACAGAAGAAATCTTTGAAGCGGGCTCTGCTGTCTGAGCAGTGGCTTTTACTTAAATTTTTAGTGCCGTCCCCCCCCCCCCCAGCAAAAACTGAATCACTCTTTCACCCCCTGCTGGTCAGACACCCGCCCAGGCTGTAGGAGATCCCAGTTCCAATCCCTTCTTTGCGAAGGGACTGGAACGAGGACTCCTACATCCCAGGGACCATCCCTCCTCCCTCCCGCCCAACGACCCGCTCCCCCCAAAGAGGGAAAGACTCCTGTTCAAGCCTCCTCCTTTTGCCTGGCAGACAAGGGCCTCCCGCAAAGGAGAGGGGACTTAAACAGGAATTTCCCACCTGGGAGATAGGATGTCCTCATTCCAACCCCTTTTTAAGGGGCAGAGGCAGGATTTGAACAAGAAATTTCAAGAATCTCCCACTTCTTAAGCAAGCACCCAACCACTGGACTACAGAGTGATCCTAGGCCTTTGCCTGCCCCAATGAATAATTAAGTAAAGTGGACCAGTTTCAACAGGCAAGCTTAAGGGTGCTCCCTCTTCAAAGGGCACCACCACATTTCCCAGCTGTCTGGTAGGCAGCCTAACCACTTGACTAGACACAGCTTCTGGTTTTCTATTTGGCCCAGCTAATAGTTAAGTAAAGTGGAATAGTTTCAACAGGCAAACTAGAGGGCACTCCCTCTTCAAAGAGTAACTCAGCACGCAGGGGATGTGTGCAGCCACACTGCTAGGAACACAAAGTGGGATTTGAACCTGCCTCACACACACCCCAGGCCAACACCCAAGCCACCAAGCTAGAAAGGCACTCAAGCACTGGCCGTGTTGTCTATCTCTAGTCCCAGACATAGTCAATTGGTGATGACTATAGAGTGGAACAGCTGCAACAGGAGCGCTTGAGAGGCACTAACTAGTGGCTTCTCTGTAGCCTTATGGTTAGGCTATAGGCCTGAAGATGTGGGAAATGCTAGTTTGAGACTGATCTGACTCAGAGATGTGGTGGTGGCTTTCCCTGGTGAGTGTACTGGCAGGGTGGTGCTGCCGCCTGCTGTGGACAGTCTAAGGCATCATCCCTTTGCATCAGGAAGAAAAGTTCTACACACACAACCCAGAGGTGAGAGCGCTGCCCAGCCTCCCGCAAGCCTCAACAACCTCACCCACCCACTGCCAGTTATCAAGGCACAGACTTGAACCTGACAGCCAGCCCAACAGAGTGCTCACACCACAGAACTAGAGTGTGCTCTCTGGCCCAACACATAGTTAACTATGGCTACTAAGTGCAACAGCTTCAGCAGATGAGATTGAGAGGCTCTGCTTAGAAAAGATTCCCTAGCCTGTTGGTTAAGACCCAATGGTGGGATGAGGGTAGAGCCTGATTCAAGTCCCTGTTCCCTTCTCAAGGGGTTCAGAGGTGAGGGGGGGGGGGTCTGCCCCTGTTGTCTGACTGGTGGAGTGTGCTGCTGTCTACAACATTTCTACTATGTGACCACAGTTTGCACACAGCAAATATTCTCTAAAGATACCTACCTAGTTTGAAAGGCTCACTAGCTACTCAGAACTCAGCACCAGCAGGACACATGCACCTTTAGCACTGGAAACCTGTGAAAGGAATTGAACTCCCCTTCCCCAAAACACCCACACCACCGGGCTACAGCGGCACTCAAACACCACACCATTTTTTTCGCTCTCTGGCCCAATCCATATTTAATTATTTCAATACAAAGTGCAACACCTTCACAAGGAATGGTTGAGACAATCCAGCTGTGGTTGGCTGTGCACCTGGGGTGTGGGAAGCCCAGGTTTGAGGTGCTGCTCACAAACCAGCATTTGTTGGTGGCCTTCCTCAAAGTGTGGCTAGTTACTGGAGGTCTGGCAGCGCTTGCTGTGGAAAGTCAAATGCACCATCTATTTTGTACTGGGCCAAAAAAGCTTTGCAGAGACATTCCTAGCTTGAGAATCCTGGCAGCTCTGGTACTAAGGCCATAGGCAGTTTTCAGCAGAAACCCAAGATAGGAACTTGAACCTGATACTCATACAGCTCAGCTGACTGCTTAGACCACAGGGCTAGAGTAATCTACTGAGATTGGCTGTCTGGCCCCACCCATAGTTAACTATGGCTACACAGTGGAGCAGCTTCAGCAGAAGAGATTGAGAGCCCTTAGCTAGGAAAGACTCTCTAGCATGTTGGTTAAGGCCCATACACAGGCTGTGGGAAAACCAAGTTCAAGTCTATGCTCAGAAGGATACGGTGGAGGGCTTGTTCCTAACCAGGCAGGTTGGAGTGTAAGTGTGACACAAGTGCTGTGCACTAAAACATTTTTAATAACCTGCAACTCTATTTTAGGCACAGCAGACGCCCTTGGAGAACACAGCCCACGTTTCAGCCACTCAGCACCCAAGGGGGCACACAGCCACCAACATAGGAAGGATTAGAGCCTGCTTCACTGACCCCCCCAGGCAAACACCCCCACCAGGGGGCTAGAAAGGCACTCAAGCAGCTCTCCCTTTGTTCTCTCTCTAGCCCAGTGCATAGTTATTAGTTAAAAATATGAAGTGGAACAGCTTCAACAGGAGAGATGGAGGGCCCCTACCTGTGGGTTCCACTGAAGCGGTGTGGTTAAGCTATGCACCCAAGGAGGGGAGAAGATCCAGTTTTGAGGCTGTGATTTGATGGTGGTGTTGCTAGATCACAGAATCACAGGACTGGAAGGGACCTCGAGAGGTCATCTAGTCCAGTCCCCTGCACTCGTGGCAAGACTAAGTATTATCTAGACCACCCCTGACAGGTGTTTGTCCAACCTGCTCTTAAAAATCCCCAATGATGGAGATTCACAACTTCCCTAGGAAATTTATTCCAGTGCTTAACCTCCCTGACAATTAGGAAGTTTTTCCCAATGCCCAGCCTAAACCGCCCTTGCTGCAATTTAAGCCCATTGCTTCTTGTCCTATCCTCAGAGGTTAAGAGGAACAATTTTTCTCCCTCCTCCTTGTAACAACCTTTTATGTACTTGAAAACTGTTATCATGTCCCCTCTCAGTCTTCTCTTCTCCAGACTAAGCAAACCCAATTTTTTCAATCTTCCCTCCTAGGTTATGTTTTCTAGACCTTTAATCATTTTTGTTGCTCTTCTCTGGACTTTCTCCAATTTGTCCACATCTTTCCTGAAATGTGGCACCCAGAACTGGACACAATACTCCAGTTGAGGCCTAATCAGCGCAGAGTAGAGCATAAGAATTACTTCTCATGTCTTGCTTACAATACTCCTGCTAATACATCCCAGACTGATGTTTGGTTTTTTTGCAACAGTGTTACACTGTTGACTCATATTTAGCTTGTGATCCACTATGAGCCCCAGATCCCCTTCCACAGAACTCCTTCGTAGGCAGTCATTTCCCATTTTGTATGTGTGCAACTGATTGTTCCCTCCTAAGTGGAGTACTTTGCGTTTGTCCTTATTGAATTTCATCCTATTTACTTCAGACCATTTCTCCAATTTGTCCAGATCATTTTGAATTTTAATCCTATCCTCCAAAGCACTTGCAACCCCTCCCAGCTTGGTATTGTCCGCAAACTTTATAAGTGTACTCTCTATGCCAGGGGTGGCCAACCGGAGCCGGAGAAGGAGCCAGAATTTACCAATGTACATTGCCAAAGAGCCACAGTAATATGTCAGCAGCCCCCCATCAGCTTCTGCCCCCCACCCCGCTTCCAGCGCCTCCCGCCCACCGGCAGCCCTGCCGGTCAGCGCCTCCCCCTCCCTCCAGATCAGCTGTTTCGTGGCGTGCAGGAGGCTCTGGAGGGGAGCGAGGGCAAGCGGCAGGCTCAGGGGAGGGGGCGGGAAAAGGTGGAGTAGGGGCAGGGCCTGTGGCAGAGCCAGGGGTTGAGCACCCCCTGGCACATTGGAAAGTTGGCGCCTGTAGCTCCAGCCCTGGAGTTGGGGCCTATACAAGGAGACGCATATTAACGTCTGAAAAGCCACATGTGGCTCCGGAGCCACAGGTTGGCCACCCCTGATCTATGCCATTATCTAAATCATTGATGAAGATATTGAACAGAACCGGACCCAGAACCAATCCCTGCGGGACCTCACTCATTATGTCCTTCCAGCATGACTGTGAACCACTGATAACTACTCTCAGGAACAATTTTCCAACCAGTTATGCAACCACCTTATAGTAGCTCCATCTAGGTTGTATTTCCCTAGTTTGTTTATGAGAAGATCATGTGAGACAGTATCAAAAGCCTTAGTAAAGTCAAGATATAGCACATCTACCGCTTCACCCCATCCACAAGGCTGGTTACCCTGTCAAAGCAAGCTATCAGGTTGGTCTGATATGATTTGTTCTTGACAAATCCATGCTGACTGTTATTTATCACCTTATTATCTTCTAGGTGATTGCAAATTGATTTCTTAATTATTTGCTTCATTCTCTTTCTGGGGACAGAAGTTAAGCTGACTTAGGGTACATCTATACTTACCTCCAGGTCCGGCGGTAAGCAATCGATCTTCTGGGATCGATTTATCACGTCTTGTCTAGATGCGATAAATCGATCCCGGAAGTGCTCGCCATCGACGCCGGTACTCCTGCTCCGCGAGGAGTACGCGGAGTCAACGGGGAAGCCTGCCTGCCGCGTGTGGACCCGCGGTAAGTTCGAACTAAGATAGTTTGACTTCAGCTACGTGAATAACGTAGCTGAAGTTGCGTATTTTAGTTCGAAGTGGGGGGTTAGTGTGGACCAGGCCTTAGATGAGCATCCCAGCCTCTGGAAAGGGTGGTGCTGCCTGCTGGAAAAAGTCTAAGGTGACAGAAAAAGCTCTGCACACACATACTGAGTCTGAGAGCACCGCCAGGGGTCCAGCACCAAGGCCTCCCCAGGCTGCAGGCAACTGTGTGCGCGCACACACACACACACACACACACACACACACACACACACGGCAAGAGAGTCAACTGCTCAGGCTTGCCCACTGGCCCAACACCGTTAACTACGGTTACTAAGTGCAACAGCTTCAACAGAAGAGATGGAGAGGCTCTGCTTAGAAAAGATTCTCTAGTCTGTTGGTTAAGGCCCATGCGTGGGCTGTGATAGAGCCTGGTTCAAATTCCTACTCCCGGAGCAGCGGGCCTACGGTGTGGTTCGAGTGCCCTGGGCTGGCTGGTGGAGCAGCTGAGCCATTGGCCAAAAACGTTTTCAAGACACAACTCTGTCTTGTGCAGGGCACACATGGCCTGACCACACTTACTTACCTAGTCTGAGCAGCTCAATAGGTTTTCAGCTACTCAGCACCATCCCAACACACACAGGGAAGGATTTGAACCTGTTTCCCCAACATCCCAGGTGAACATCCAAACCACCACTACATTGACATCCTCTTTGTAAACCAACCCCCCCCAGGTGTCACTGTCGGCAAACAGAGGCCCTCTGCTGTCCTGTAACTCCCGTCCCACGTCAGTTATTAAAGAGCCACCTTCCACTAAGATCCAGACAGTAGCAGCATTTTATTATCACCATTTGAGACAACACCGGACACACTGGCTCTTGCAGGGTAAGATGCGAGGTTTGTTCTTCCGCGCCCGTTCTCCTGGCAGAAGGCACAGCTGTTTAACACCACTGGTAATTGCAGTGACACCAATCATCCTAGATTTGAACCACAAGTATCGAAGCGCAGGACAGAGCAGGGCACGGGGACAAACAGGCTGAACGGGCCCTACGCCAGCAGTCTGTGGCTGCCCTGACAACGTGAGCTGACGTTGGGAATGCAGCCGGAGTGTCAGCCAGCCGGTGGGCCCGATGAAGGGAGCAGGGTTAACCCTTGCCGAACCAGCCACTAAGCAGCAGGTGGGACGCTGGCTTGACATCCAACTGGGAGAAACATGCCCATTTTGCAAGGCACACCCTCCCCCGCCATGTTATAGCACCCATCGTAGACTCTGGTCTGCAGTAGGAGCAGATATTGCCCTGGTTAACCCTCTGCCAGAATAAAACGGGGGTGCTCCCGGCTGCTGCACAAGGCTCAAAGTTCAGTGCTGGCTGCATAGCTCCCCAGCGCTTGGGGGCTGGTGTCCAGCTAGGACGACACTGGGAGTGCGATTCCCAGCTCCCGGAGATATACCCGGGTTGGCTCTCACTGAGCTCCACATTCCCGATGCTAGCGCTGCCAGGGGCCGTCCCAGCCACCCGTGCAAAGCAGAGGTGCCCTCACTTGGACCTACGGGCCCACTGCACAGCCAGGGCCATTGCTTTGGTTCCGCCAGCGTGAACCCTGCTGCTGATGTGATCCCCTTTGTGCTCTTTCCGTATGCCAGGGACTTATGGTCCCTTTCTGCCAGCAAGGCCAGCATAAAGAAGGTGCGGGGCACGAACGACTCAGGCACTGAGAATGTGGGGGGAGGGAGTTAGGCTACAGTAGTGCAGCCCCAAGGAAAGTGCAGGGGTTCTACCTTTTCCATCTGCGTCTCCTGCAGACTCGCTACATGTTCTCAGGGAGCCAGGGGAGGCTGTGGGGTACAGCAGTCCCTGGCTGGCGGAAACACTGTGAGGAGACCAGAGAATGTGGCCCCACAGATCTGAGGCAAAAGAAAAAGCTTGTGCAAAACCACACACCTAGCAAAGTATTTGGGGGTCCAGTGGAAGCTGACTGCACAGCGCACCCCACCCCAAACACACCACGCCCTGGGTAGGGCTCAAGGGAGATCCCAGGCCAGATTCGGGGATCTGGTTCTACTGAGCTAAGCAAACGCCAGTTCCGAACGTGCTCCCTTTCTCCCCAAATTCAGGGAAAGTTCACATCTAAACTTAGCAGCTTGGGGCCAGCTGTGCTTTGTAGCGAGTTACGTGCTCTCCTCACTGCCCGAAGAGAGTGCCGGGTGGGGGAGGGGGAGGGAAGAGGTACGTCGGCCATGTCTCCAGGACACCCAGCTGTGGGACAAGGCACCAGGTGAGCAGCCCTATTTGGGAAGAGAAGTTTATTTTTGGCAGCAGGACCATTCTTCACAGTCAGGGGATCTTCACCTCCTCCTTGAGATGCTTAGGCAAACACAACGCTGAGGGGTGGGGGTGGAGGGGTCACTGCCAGCTGCTGTAACCTCTATCATTAAGGCTTGGGACAAAAGGAAGGTCCCCCTTCTTCTCCCATGTGCCTTGGGTTAGCCCATGGCAGGGCCTAGCGGCAGGTTCGCCAGACCCTCTGACCGCAGCCCCTGTGCAGGTCGCCTTGTGTAAGCCCTAAGTGTGCATTCAGAAATAAAGGGGGAGGGGTCTAGAGCCAGCCCCTCGCAGTGTGGGGCACAAGGGGGCTGTGTGGGTGAGGGGCACAGAGTCAGCCCCATCCCCACTTGAGACAGGATTGACCAAGCAGAATTCCCCATCCCCTGTGGAGGATGTGACACCAAACAGCAGCACGGTTTGTTTCGGTAAAGCACATACCTGCCGGGTCGCCCGGCCCAAGGAACACAGCTCCAATCTTAAGGCGATACTAATCTGCAAGGCAGTCCCGAAATCTTTAAGTCCAGCTGAGCTCACGGCCTTCCTGAATGTCTCATGCTCCAGTCTTGGAACCAAGTGTCTTGCCAGCAGCCAAGTCCTGTCATCATCCCCCGGAACAGCACCATCAGCAAAACCAACGATGGGGCTAAATCCAGAGATGGGATAACTATGCTCCAGGGGCTTCGTTTAATCTTTGGCTTCCCGGAAAGTCTTCCTTCCCCTTCCCCCTCTCCCTCCAGACTATCTGCCCCCTCCACTAGCCGGTGGCCGACTGAGGTCATGGCAGCAGCCGACCTGTGCAGGAGAAAATTGCTGGGAATCTTGTGGACCTGAAGCAGCCTTGAGACGTCATTTTGGCATCTCCAGAGCTGTCACCACAGACTTTGCCTTGAAGTACTGTTTAAATCTTAGCCTTGCATACCTGCGGGGAGACAGAGATCGAGATCTTACACAAGAGAGTGGGAACACCTGACTGCCTCCACCCTGTCGGCGCTGCGGGGATTTCCCCTCACCTCCTTTCGAGGGGGAAGCCCACGGCCTTGCTTATTCACGTCTGCTGCAAGGAAGGAGAGGGGTGATTTAGGGTGTGGAATAATCTCCCCAAGGGGGAAAATGGTGGCATCCTGATTGCTTGAGCTGTTTAAAACTAGACCAGGTGGGGAAGGAGCTAGGTGGGATTTGAGAGAGATGGCCTGCCTTTATTCTAGGAATTTCTGGTCTAAACTCTGCAGGAGATAACAGATCAAGGGGCAGCCCCGTCTTCCTGGGGCTCACTGCGTTCTCCTGTGCTGCAGCAGAACGCTGATACAGTGGGTGTCCATAACACCGTGGCAATCTGGGGCTGGGCTACGTATCTGAAGAGCCTGCTGCAGCTCGGGCTAACAGAGGTGTGTCTTTTAGCCCAGGCTGGAGCGGCACTCCTGTTAGGATCCACGGGTCCCAGCGTCGATCCTGGCTGTGTTACACATCCCATCACACTGCACCACCCCACGTGCTCTGCCCGGGTGCTGCCATGACCCATGGATCCAACGAGGACCTCAGCGCTGATCAGCCTGGGCACGGAAATAACATGGCAGCCTGCTCGTGTCATGGCAAAGGGGAAGCCCTACCCACCACCAGCCCTGCCGCAGGGGCCCACTCACCTGAAGAAGTTAAAGTCTATGGTGGAATATTTATCCTGGATCAGGGCCCAGCATGCCCAAAGGAAATGAGAGGCCTGCAACAGAGAGAAGAATCAGGAACCTGCCTACAGCTTCCCATACCACTGTGGGATGATAAAGCCTCAGTTCTCTCAGCACTTGGGCCAGATCCTCAGCTGGTGTAAGTCCTCTCCACTGGCTTCAGTGAATCTATGCTGATTGGCAGTCAGGTGGGGATCTGGCCCATGAGCTTTTTTGTGCTAATGAACAGTCAGCTCCTGTCTTATTAATTATTATTTGTGTGACGTTTTTATGGAGCAGAATCCCACTGTGCTTGGTGCTGTACAAACACAGCACAAAAAAGCTGACCCCGCCCCAAAGATCTTACAGTCATACGTAAACTAAATGTTATCCCCTTCCTTGCACGGGGCGGGGGGAACGGGGTGTTACCACCGGATCCCTCAGAGTGGGACAGCCTTGGGTTTGATCCATCCTTGGCTGGCAGCACCTGGGTGATGGCACCTCTAGGTTGATCCCCTGCCACTGCATGTTGGAAATAGCACGAGCCTTTTCCGTAACGTGTCCACCGTTTCGGAGTTAAAATACAGGCGACTAGCTCCACAAGCCCTTGGCTTCCTTATCACAACGGATAGGTCTGAAGTTGTTTACAGCCTGGCTCCCAGCTAAGGTAAATTCCCTTCCAGCTGCTCGGTTCAAAGGTTGCTGTAGCAGCTCCAACAGGGTCAATGCTCTCTCTGGAGATTTTATGTAAGTAACCTTGGCAAAGTCAGATTTCCTTGTATTCCAGGGCGCAGCTGGCCTTGTCCCAGGTTCAGGCCAACAGGTCACTGAAGTCCTTGCTCACCTGTTGTCATCACCCCATCGACCTACAATCAAAGCGTATCGCTCTTTATTTTGGCCTCCTTCTCTCATGGAAGATGGGGACACATCTCTTCTCCAGCTTATGAGCAGGTGCCCACCTGTGCAGAACTTCTTCCTTGCTTGATCTCTCCCAGTCTTGCTGCCATAGAGGACAGAAACTCTGGTCCTCGGAAACTATAGGCCAGAACATTTCTCAGCTGGTGTAAATCAGTGCAGCTCCACTGACTTCACCCGTTTGTACTTACTGAGAATCTAAATTTCCAGGGTTCCACATGCACCGTACATTGTGCAATGCTGATCCTGCCCCACATGCTTGGCTGACAGCCAGTTTTCTTGGATTCTTGCTGTCCGGAGGGGGTGCACAAGATAATGGCTAACATGGCACCATCTGTCCATCAGCCAGGCAACCTGAGACCACCCAGTCAGATGCATCATTAAGCCTATGCTCACCAAGGATCATATTTTCAGAAGAGCTCAGAGCCAGATTTTCAAGTGCTCAGCACCCAGCAGCTCCCATTGTGACCCTTATGGCAGGTTATTTCAGAGAAGCCCCGCCCCCAATGTGCAGTTCTCTCTCAAAAACCTGGCCACTTATTTTGGTGTCTAAATGGGTACTTAGCTCTTTCAGAAATCTGGCTCAGAGTGACTCAGAGTCTTGGATCCCGTGTAAGCTCTGCTACTCCTGGGATAGTTCCTCAAGCAGGGCAGGGGGAAGAGAGAAAGCCACCCCCTGCCTGGCCTGATTTCCCTCACTGCCCCTCCTCAGTGGCAGGAGAAGAGCTGTAATTCAACCCAGAGCCTGATCATGGCTTCTGGGGGTCCTGCTCTTTCTCGCAACTCTGCAAACCATAAAGCAGGCCCCCAGGCTCGGTTCACGGTCCAGTGTTGCCAACTCCTGTGGTTTTAACAGCACTCTTGTGATAGTTGGTGGGTTTCTTAAAACCCCATCAAGAGACTGCATGGGAATCTCAGCTTTCACTTGAGAGAGAGAGAGAGAGAGAGAGAGAGAGAGAGAGAGAGAGAGAGAGAGTGAGTGAGCGTGTGTGTGTGAGAGAGAGAGAGAGAGAGAGAGAGAGAGAGAAAACTTTCTAGCCTCCTGGTTGCAGAGAAAACCGTGAAAAGGTGACCTGAGCGTCAAAGCCATTCTCATGATTTTTGGAGTGCTTGAGGCTGGCGATGCTGTTAACCCCTGAACAATGGGTACCTACAAGGTGTAAATGCTACACAAGGTGAAAGGCAGTGAAGAACCATGATGGCTGGGGGGGGGGAAAGCGATCAGGGAAGGGACTCTGGCTGCTCCATCCAGTGCTCTCTCCCACTGACCACTCTGCTCAGAGTCAGTTGTGGCATTAGGTCTGGATTCGTGAGGAATTAAGTGGCGCTCAGAGCTCTTGGCCATCTGACTCCTAGAGAGGATCTGCCTTATTGTCGGAGGAACTTAATAACATGAAGGACTTCCAGGTAGGTGGGCAGACTCTGCTGATGTACATAGGACCAGGTCTCTAATTGCTCTGAACACACCACTGGGCCTAGATCTTCAAAAAAAAAAAAAAAAAAAATCGACGTGTGCCCAACCTGCTGAGCTCTTTAGCAAGATCTGATCCATCGCGTCTGTTTCCGCTCTGCTTCCACAGCAGTTCCCTTCCCTCCGCTGGAGAACTTTAATTCTGGGGCTTCTTGCATCCCCCTCTAAAGAATCTGGTGCTGGCCATGGACCATTAATCTAGTCAGGTACGGTAATTCCTATGTTCCTTTCATGAACAGTGGTGCTCCAGGACCATTATGCCCGAGTTGGTTCACTCCTGGGCCTGGGACTGCAGCAATGTTAAACAGAGGGTGGACACATAGGCACAGTGAAGAATTTCAGTGTCTTTGAGCCACTGGACCAGATCCTATTTCCTCTCCCTGTCCACTCCCGTAACTGGATCCCAGAGTGCATTTCAGGGCTGATTAACTCTCCCACCAAAGAGCCCTGGGACTTGCCTGTCAGAGAAGAACACGCTCCAGTGGATGGTAAATCTCTCTCTTCTATTCCCCAACAATCTCTTCTCCCATGGGTTCAGTGTATTCGGAACCCCTGCCCCAGCGTGCGTCACCTTCTCAGTTCTGCCTCCTCCCACCACCCTGCTGGGCGCCCACTCACTAAAGCAAACTGGTTCGCTTGCACGTAGAGAGTCTCCAGCTCCTTGTCAGAGACGACTCCCCCTCCGTTTCCCTGGTTCTCCCGGCTCAGTTGCTTGTAGGCTTGCAGGTAGTGCCTCAGCCACTGCAGCTGAGTGTCTCTGCTGGGATATAGGCTGTAATCCACCTCGTTCACCCCTGCAAACAGAAGCTAGCAATTAGGAAGACTGGAGGTGGGAGAGGAGAACAAGGCAACTCCTCTAGGCTCTCCCAGGGCATGAGCCACAGCCCATTGAAGTCAATGGGAATCTTTCAGTTACCGTTGGATCAGCCCCTGGGAGACAAACGCTATGTAAGTCATGGGCCGTTCTAGTGGAAGACGAGTTATTGCCCCAGAGCTAGGGATGGGATGCAAGTACACTGATCCTATCTACTTGTTACAAGATCCTGTTAGCAAATGGGTCCTATCCTTCCCTCTCTGGCGCTGGGATTTTGGCCCTGAAGCTACAATCTAAATGTGATTTCCCTCTGAAAGACACTTGAGCTGATTCCTAATCTTCCCTGCACTCCATGTGAATTTTACTCCTAGAAGTTCTTCGGAGGCTTTAAAATAATTTGGAATGATCTCTGAGAAAGGCCACTGAATTAGGAAACAACAGGGTGCCATGATACATACCAAAACCCTTTTCCTCCTAGATCTAGTCCGGCCCAAACCCCTTTTCCCCCTAGATCTAGTCTGGCCCATGAGCACCCTGTCATGCACGAGCCTGGATTTGATCTCTTTTACTGTTTGCTCTCAGCAGTGATGTGCAGAAGGGGACTTAAAAGTTTCAGTGCAGGTTTGCGCTTCAGGCTGCAATAATCCTGCTTAAGTCTTCAAGGTAAAAATTATTTGTACATCTACAACTCCTTTTGTCTTCAAAGTGCAAGGAGTAACTTCCTGTAGGCTCCTTTGGAGAGGAACATGGCAGCTATTCAACCGCGCGCAGGAACGCTGCTCAGAAGTTTAGGGCTGGGAGAGAAGCCAACTGAGACCGCATTGGGAAATCGGGTACACAGAACAGAATGACCCAAACTCTCTGTTATTGCCATGGCAACTTTAATGCCCACAAGCGGCCAGGATCTCAGTTTTAGATCTCATTTGAAAGGTGCTGGCAACTCCACCAGCACAATCCCCCCAGACATGGCTCTTGGCTCAGTAGTCACTTGAAGGGAGAAGTACCAAATACTGAATCACCCACAAAACTTCCTCCAAATCCTCTTAGAGGTTTCCCCTCCCAGTGCTGACCTGGTCCAACCCTGGTTAGCTTGTGAGAGCTGAAGGCTACACAGCACAAGCTGAAACGGATACCGACAGGCATAAATATAACCTGCACTTGGGGCTAAACATGGGGAGAGGAAGGAATGTTTCCTACAGTTACTTACATTAATGAAATATCCTGATCAGTTACCCTGTAAGTAAACACGGCCATAGGGAAACATTCCACCAAACTGTGGGCCCAGCTTT
This sequence comes from Terrapene triunguis, assembly GCF_002925995.2. NCBI lineage: Eukaryota > Metazoa > Chordata > Testudines > Emydidae > Terrapene > Terrapene triunguis. Next base: position 2,770,555 of record NW_020664549.1, on the reverse strand, counting down.
CAGGCTAGGGAAAGAAGGGCGGGGGGGGGAGCTTGACTCACCTGCAAATTCATTAAAGTGGTTCCCAATGTCGAAAGCCTGGTAATTGTAACCAGCGTATTCGTAGTCTATGAACCGCACGTGCTCTGTGGAAGGCAAAACAGGGAATGGTTAGAGCAGATGCGTCTGGTTCTTCAAGAGGCCAGCATCCTTGTACCCCTTGGAAGCCACCGTCAGGGGAAGGGACATGTTCGCAAAGCTCATGTGCACTGGACGGGAACGGAACAAACCTTCGGTCTCGTTGTAGATAATGTTTTTGCACAGCAGGTCGTTATGGCACAGTACGATGGGTGAGCCCAGCTGGGAGAGATATTCCTTCAGCCAGGCAACCTCTTGTTCTAGCACCTCCAGACTGGGCACTTCCTGACGGAACCTAGGGGAGAAGAGGATGTGAGGTCATGTCCACGCACAATAACCTTCTTTTCAAATGTGTGTTTTTTTTTAAAAATAATGCAAAGCTCAATAACATTCAATAACTGGGGGGGTGGGGGCAGGTCTCCTAGGGCAGCACAGTCTTGGAGAATCACATCTCACGGGTACTTCGTCCAGCAAAAACCCCTTTGTTCACTGGAAGATCAATGTGGACTAAACACCAGGCTGGGAGCCATGCACTCCCAAGTTCTGATGCTCAGCAGTGGTGAATGGCTTGACAGCCCTGGAGATTGGGATCCTCTACTTAGCCACAGAGCAGGGACAGATCAAGCAGCAGAAGCTTTCCCATGTTATCCTATCAACGTGCCTCCACAGTGATGTGGATGGACTCTCTCTAGGAGGGAAAGGATAATTCTCTCTCTGTGCCCCGTTGACTCCTTGGCCTCTAGGTGGATATTGCTAACAAGTGAGGTCAATTGCACTGGTGGTTATGGTGATGTAGAACCCTGTCCCACTGGGAACTAGACCAAGACTCAAACCCATCTCACATATAGGGCACAAAACAGCAACAATCAGATCAATTAAAACAGAAGCAGAAGACTCTCATTGCAATTAGCCTTCGAAGGGTTGATGTGGAATGATGGTCCATTCCCCTGAGCTACCATGGCAATCGAGCTCCCAGGCCCAGAGCCACAAGGACAATGGGAATTTTTCAAGAAACGACAGTGGCATATGTTGTGCTAATGACCTCAAGCAACCTGGTGATACCAAAAAAAGAGCTAGTTAATAATTAAATCCAACTGATCATTTAATGCACTGTGTGTGCCACCTAGGTCATTCACCTTCCCTGTTTATTGGGACTGATAGCATCCAAGTAGGTGGATCCTGACGCAGGTTGAGACTTCTTCTGGATCCACCCACCTGGAATGGACTAAGTCTCCCTCAAGGGCCTTGTCTGCACTGGACATTAGATGGACTGGTTTTAAACATGCATTGTCTGGATCACCGAAAAACTGCGTTAGGCCTATAATGGTTTTAAAGCTTCCGTACCTGGTCTAAAACAGCCCCTGGTTTAACCCATATTATCCTGAACTGCGTGTAAAATCTGCCCACGTAATTGGGGTCAATTCCCAGTGTAAGTGGGGCTCAGGTCCCAGCTTAATCCCAGCTGGGGTGATTTTCCTGGGAGTTATTATTACTGCTAGTAACAGTATTACTGCAGCAAATAGGAGTCCTAGTCATGGCCCAGGACCGCACTGTGCTAGGTGCGGTACAGACACAGAACAAAAAGACAGTCCCTGCCCCAGAGAGCTTACAATCTAAGTCGTCTCCACTTTGATCGCTCCAAAGTCTTTGTCTGTGACATAGCGAAGGTCTCTCCAAGGCAACTCAGAGCAAAGGCTGGGCAGCATAATCTGACAGTTAAGTGTTGAAAGAGATCTTTCGTTTCAACCTGGTTCATTCTCCTGTGTGTTCTCGTCTACGCTGGAAAGTCTGCTTGTTGGTGGGCCCAGATACAAAGATTGGCTAATTCATAGGTCAATCTTGTAGAGTAGACAGACCAGAACTATATTTAGACCATGTTTCCCAGTTGTGTTATGGAAGGGCCATAGCATGGTTCAAACATTGTTTGCTCCTTTACATGAAAAATGTCAAACCTTGCTGTAATCGTGTCAGGCTCAAGTGGATTGCAGCTGGTCCGCTGACATATGTCCTGCCCGCGTTATGTCTAGCGCTCAGCAGTTCAGTTCAGATGTTCACCTTTCTTTCCTTAGCTCATGTGGTTTGCCTTCCCTGCACTTTTGGGATTCAAACAAGCCCCAAAACTCAACCAAAGCCCTCAAAATTTTGTCTTGGGTCAGAGTTTCAGAGTTGCATGGTTTCAAACCAGAACTTCGCCTCGCTTTGCCCAATCCCTGGACTGGCCTGACTCCCCGTAGCTAAGCTGATAGTTTAGTGACCTCACTGAATCTTTTGACAAACCTGTTGTGAATTTTAGGTTTGTGACAAAACCCAGCAAGGGCTTTGCCTGTTGCCTGGTTTCTTCACTCAATTTTTGCCCAGCTCCAGTTGTGTCACTTACCCTTCCCACAACTGCCTGGCTGCACTGCCTGAGCCCATATGCAGGACTAGAGACGAGCACAATGCAGGTAGCTAGAACTGTGTGGATGCCCTTAGCAGGAGTCTTGTTGCTGGGTTCTCTCTCTCTCTTTACCTGGGGATGGATGCCTTGGTGATGACCTCTGTTTTCACGATGGTAAGGTACTTGTGTAGCTTGTGCCACAGGCTGGGCTTGGGGAGGCTCCCGTTGGCGTGAATTGCGTGCATTTTGGCCATTTCCCAGGCTATCAACCTAGAACAAATCACAGGTGCAGCGATAATAGGTGGCTACACTTAGAGATTCTGCCAATGGGAAATGCTCAGCTCCCTCTGTCGACCACACCCCAGGGACATCAAGTTGGGCACCCACAAAATCAGTGTCCACTGTTAAAAATTCAGGCTGAAAGCGTCTAAATTCACTCTCCGTTTTAGCGGTGTGACTTCCAAATGCTCCAACGTACCGTCTCAAAAATCTCCAAACTCACTGGGCCAAATTCTCTGCTGGTGTAAGACTCTGGAGCAACGGCAATTTCAGCTTTGCCAACCTCAAGAATTCAAAAATCATGAGATTTTTTTTTTAAATCTTGTGATTTTCAAGCCAAATTTTTGTTGTTGTTTGTTCGTTTGATTTGCTCTCTGGTTTCTGAGCCCTCAGGTTGCAATTGCATCATGTTTTCAAGCCCTTCTCAACAACCCTGAGGGTTACAAGTTACTTCTTTTTAAATGAAAGCGGCGATTCTGATGTGATCACTTGATTCCAGCAGCTGGGGCTTCAAATCAGTACACCCAAAACTGCGAGACTTGTGAGAAAACCAGGAGAGTTGGCAATATTGCTGGCATTTTACACTAGCAGGGAATCTGTTTGGCGACTGCGGTTACCAGAGAATGCTGCTGTCCTGGTTCCATCTAGGCAAATGGTACGGGAGACTTCAGGGGAACAGCCTCTGTGGGGCTGCCAATGGCTATGCATACCACCCATCCGGCTATGCATACCACCCATCCGCCAGACGAAAGGCCACTCTGCAAGAGAAAGGCAACGCCCACCCCCCTGCCAGCAGCTGTCTCTGGTAGCTGGGAGAAGGAACGTCCTATGCTGCCTCCCACCCAAGTTCCTGCTAGCAGCCCAATATGGGGCGTTGCAGAGCACGGGAGGTGTCAGGAGCCCCTTTCCCGATCTGGCGTGGCTTCTTCCAAACGTCACTCCCTGCACGCAGCACCCTAAGACTGATAGCAGAATCAGGCCCGTAGCAATCTGTCCAAGTGCCTTTCCCCTCCCAAGGCAGGACCACGGAGGAAGGAAACGTTGCACAAACTCCCCAACACACACACCTGAAGATCTGTGGCTGCTGCACATGCTCAGGTCCCAGCGCTGTCCCCTGCATGAACTCGTAACACAAGCCGTTTTGGAAGGTGCAGTAGAGGTTGGGGGCGCAGCCGTGGGCTCGCAGCACCTGGAAATTCTTCAGCTCATTTTCCCGGTCCACAAAGAGCTCCGTCTTCCTGCCGTAGACCCGCACCAGGACCGCGTCCGCCATCCCCTCGTCCATATAGCAGGCCATGAGCTTGTTGGTGATGCCGTCGGTGAAGAGCTGGAGAGGGAGGGACAGAGGGAGAGGGTTAGGGCGTGGCATGGGGAAAAGGGGCCATTAACAAGTGTGTGCCCAGGGGAATGCCCAGTGGAGAGGGGAAAAAGAGACACTAATGTATAATCCTAACAGTCCCGAGTGTAAAAAAAAAGGTTGGCGCAGGAGTCTGTCCATGGTACTTATCTGGCCGCCATGACTGTAACATGTGAGTGGCTCACACTCCAATGTATTTGACCGAGGGAGGCAGTGTGGTCTAGTGGACAGAACACTCCACCTGCCTTCAAGTCCCAGCTCAATACCCAGCCTGCTTGGGTAAGGAACTGCCCAGTTCTCCCATCTGTGAAAAGGGGCTAATGAAACCGATCTCCATGGGAAAGTGCTCCGAGATCTGATGAAACGCACTATATAAAAGCTAGGCATTATTATCATCATCCTCACAGCACCCTGGCGAGGCAGGGCAGGGCTATTATTCCCATTGTACAGATGGGCAACTGAGGCCCAGAGAGCTAAGGGACTTGCCCAAGGTCACACGGGGGTCTGTGGTGAAGCAGGAAATTGAGTCCCAAGCAAACACCCTTCCTCTCTTTGCCACCGTCACCAGTCCAAACGCTGGTTAGCGAACAGCACAGACACTTCAAATGGAGTCCTAGCCAGGTCACCAGCCTTTGGCTGAGGATGGATGTTGTGACTCAGGGCACACGGGCTGAGGCTGTTAAATGCGCAGCATGGAGCAATATTATTTGAACCGTGTCCGAGGTGCACTAGACACTTTACAAGGACAGATTGCAAGTTACCGGGTCTGATTCTCCCCCGCCTTGCAACCTGGGTCATTGCTGGGGCCGTTCTGTTTTATGCCCTCTGGGCGGTGCTTGTGAATGAATGCATGCACCTGTGCACGGTCCCTGCCAAAAGAGGCTGCAGTAAGATGGGGTGGAGGGAACAGATAACAGGAATGGGACAGGGTGAGGAAAGAAGGGGTCTCAGAAGCACCCCCACTGCATGGAACCACATGGTTTAGTTAAGAGCTTGGTTATGTCAGCGGGGGCTCTCTCTGGAGACCTTTCTTGTCGGTTCACCTCAGGAGACGCACCAGTCACGGACGACATAAGTTTGGGAGGTCTCGACAGCATCCCAACATGGGCCTGTCTTGCACTCCTCATATGGCCCAGGCTTATAATTGGAGCTGGGTGATTTAACAGCAAAGCACGACACTGGGTTAAGTTACAAACCTGGGACTCAATCCCAGTTCAGTGGGGCGCTCAGCAGGGTTTCAAACCTACGGATGGGCCTGTGATAAGTTCTCAGTTAGCTGGAGGCGCTGATGAAGGAACCGGGCACAGCTGGGTGTTTTGGGCTGTTTTCCGGCTGGCGACCCAAGAGAGCTAAAAGAACCGTTCCACCTTTAGGTGGTTGAGGGCTGCGGCACAGGCTTCTGTAGGTTCTGAGCTGCTCCGTGGGCAGAATCTCTGAATTGGCACAGCGCGTCAGGCACAAAACACAGCGAGGAGCAAATGAAACAAACCAACCAACCCACCCCAGGGGGCTGAGCAGCGCTGAGATCACTGACGGCGATGTCTCTGCTGGGGATGCCTCTGTCACTACTCTGATGGCGCCTCACAGATGGAAAGAGGGTTTTGTTCGGACTTCTCCTTAACTTGGCTGGGTGCCCGAATACACGGAGTCTTCTCCCCCTCCCCCGTCCTCTCCAACTCCATGACCCCTCTTCCTGACAATCTCTCCCTCTCTGCTTCCGTCTATGCTCTCTCCTGGGAAGCAGAGGAAACGCACAGAGGCGTGGTTTGATAGGGAAGGCAGGCAATTCCAGATGGTCTGGGGATGGCGAGAAATATTGGCTTGATTCCGCTCTCACTCATGCTGGGGTAAATCAGGAGTAACTCCGCTGAAGTCAGTGGAGCGAATGGAGTCAACGAGATGGGGGAGAAGCGGAACCCTTAGATTAATGCTGTTTCCAAGGGGCACTTTTCTCCTCTTCCATTTTTTAAAAGTTAGGGGAATTTGATGCTTGTGGAAGGAAGTGGGGGGCTGCTAGCTCCGGCTGCAAGCAAATGCTGGGCAAGGCACCCCCACAAAGGCAACCCTTGCAATCCACCGAACCATCCTGCTCTGGGAAATGCAGGATTGGATCCTTGGGCCTTTCAGAAGGCAGATCTGGTGCTGCCTGGGGCCAGGCCTGGGAGTGCAATGGGATGGGCAGAGTAATATTGCAGCAGTATCTGTGACACAGTGTGCTGATGAGGCCATGGCACTCAGGGTGCAATCTGATGGTGCCTGCTTTGCCTGGGTGGGCAGCGCCCAGCATTATGGCCTGATGCACAGGGGAGGGACACCACGCGCAAAGCCGGCATTGCTCAGGCTACGCGCAGTTGCAGAAGCGTCAGCACCAAGGGCACAGCCTGGTGCCGTACCGCCCAATCTGATGCTACTCTTGTGCCCAAGGCTTTGTCCAGCATTGCCCAGGACACGATCTGAAGCGTTAGTAGCTTCGCTATAGGTGACAATATGCTTCTCCCCTATAAGTAAAAAGGAAACTGATTTGATCTTCACATGCCAGAGAGAAGTAAATACCATAAGACTCATATCTCCTTAAAGTCTTCGCCCTCAAGCCTCTCCCTGTCCTCCTCTTTTCAGATCTAATGGGCCAAATCCTCAGCTGATATAAACCGGCCTAGTTCCATCAACGTCACTGGAACTATCCAGATTTATACCAGCTAAAGATCGGATCCACTGAAACTACCCCCCTGAGATGGAATAGAATAGCCCCAGGTTACGTGAGGACGAGAACAGGAATTTCCTATGGACAGGTCCCACTCCCCCAGCAGTTCTAGCTCAGCAGCCCCCGCCACTTTGGCAAACTGAACTCTGCCTCAGTTCTTCTCCATTTTCGGATCTAAAGTCCATTCAGATCTTTCCTGTGGGTGCGAATTGGACTGTTGGTATTGATCCTTCTTGCATTCCATGACATTCATTTCAACACTGCTGATGACCTGCGTACACAGCATCTCACACCTCCTCCAGCTTCCAGGAACAAGGACAGCTGCTCAGGAGACCACCTGAGACGTTCCCAGAAGCGTCAACTGCAGAGTGAACATTTACCAGCAGCGTCACATCCCCCCCATCCTCCCAGCCTGGAATGGCCAAATACCCCGCTGTGTCCATTGCCGCCTGTGGAACATGGGGATGAGTGGGGGCTGGTATTTCTGCCACAGGGTATAGGAGGGGAGTGGAAGCCAGGGCTTTATTGTGGCAATAATCCTAGAAATGATTAGGCGAGAGCCCCAGGAGTTAGTGCTCTTTGCATTTAGATCTTGATCGTGCTTTTGATGCACAGCCCCGAGCAGGGGGCAGCACAAAGTCACGTCACCCCGTGGTTGCATGGAGGGGGACCATGCTGCACAGAGCTTAATCCCGTCCTGGGACCCTGAGGAACAATGCGAATAGCATTATCCTGTAGGGCCGTGGTTCTCAACCCGGGGAGCCTGACTATGGCTAAGGGGTCTATGAATGACAGACTGAAAACGGACTGAACAGAACTCAGCTATATATGAAATCAATAGATTTCCAAAGGGGTCCGCATCTCCATTGAAAAGTTTTTAGTGGTCTGCAAATGAAAAAAGGGGACTAGGGGCTCTATCTAGTGTGCCTGACCCGCTGCATGGGCTCATGAAGGGGGAATAGGACCACGGCCCCTCCACCTCCTTTAGGATGGACAGGCATGTGCAGAGCTTCCCCGAGCACAAGGGCTGCAACTGTCTTAGGCCCCGTGTGTGAACTGCTCCAGAATGGGGAACGTTCTCTGCACACATGCAGGGATCAGGGACAATCTGACTCCATGGGTGCCCAGCCACTACCTTATTCCCTCTTGCTTCATCCCCTCTCACAGCAGCATAGGAATTGTTGCCCTACATCCGACCATTCATGCACACAAATTTATAGATCCTTCCAAACCACTAACTCCACTGTTCCCATCCACCACCTACCACTTAACTTACCCAACCATGCATTCCGTGTCCACCTGCCCCTATGTCTGCCTGCCCCCATCACACAACACCCCCAGACACTACATCCACCTGTACCAATCTGCCTGTTCTCACACTCATCACCCTGTACACAGATCCCTGCCCTGACACACGTACATTCCTGCCTATTCAGACATTCTCACAGCCATTCTTCACCCCAAAGTGCTCTTGGGCATCTCCGGTCTCTTTCATTGGATGGTAGGTGCATAAGTATTTAAGCAGGGGCATTTCTTTGTCGCCAACACAGCCTTAAAGATACTAGAATGCAGAGCATAGAGCTCCAACCTGCTGCAGTCCAGACAGGTCTTCAGCGCTGGATGTATTGCTCAGGCTCTCCTCATCACACCTAAGGTGAGAGAGAAGCAGGCACCCCTCCCACAGTATGCTATCAAGCTTGCTTACAATGCCCTGAAGCTCTCTAGCATAGAATCATAGGACTGGAAGGGGCCTTGAGAGGTCATCTAGTCCAGTCCCTGCAGGGAGATGCTTTCTGCTTAGTGGCAGAACTAGAGGATGCGCTGGTTGTGGGGCCAGATCCTTGGAGACCACTGCAGTTGGGCGTAACCTAGAGCAACCTGTAGGCTCCTTTTACTTGTACTGGGGGGCTGAACAGTCTTCAGCTGACCCCAGAACTGTGTGTGTGGGCATTCGCGGGGAGGGGGAGGGGGGAGGAGTTACAGCCACCTTTGCCCAGCTCTCCTGGGTCCTACACCGAGCAGACCTTGGCCACTCCAGAGGACTTAGCCTCTTATATCTGCAGTGTTGCACAACACCTAACAGCCTGGCACTGACACTATGGAACCAAAAGTCAGTGATGCTGATATGCACCAGCTAAGGATCTGCTTCAATTCTCTCTTTAATAAAAAAAATTGTTTTTCTGAAAATAAATAATAAATACCTCCCTCCCCCCAGTATTAACATGTTAAAAAAAAATCAAACATAAAATAACATCAGCTGGAGCTAAGATTTAAGGCACGCCGGCCCTCCCCTTTATGCTTACACAAGTAAGAGCTGCTGTTCAACACAATATCAATGCATGGATACAAGAGGGCTGACAAGAGTCTTATTATTATGAATTCTTTGTATTATAGGTAGCACTTAGAGAGCTCAGCTGAGAGCTCAAGGTGCTGTACAAACACACGACACACAGTCCCTCCCTTAAAAGATCACAGCCTTAACTCAAGAGTCTCCTGCCTATTAGCAGCTGCCCTGGCACAAATATTTTGACGCAGCTTCTTGTATTTAAATGACTCTGGGCTATTAATATATTATTAAGGATGCTCCGGGCACACTGGAAATAAGTGCACACGCTTGTATGAATACTCTATTACATCGATACTATACTAGTGCTGTACCCTCACTGCACAGCTACAGAACAGTTTCATGCAGGGATCTCAAAGTACTTTACAAATATTGATGAGCTAAGCTAGGCAATCTGTCATAACTATCATTTGACAGATGGGGAAACTGAGGCAGCAAAGCCAATCAGTGGCAGAACCAGGAACAGATTCTTGGAGTCCTAGTGCCTGATCTCTGGCTCTAACAATTAGACGCCTCTGCCTCGGGAGAACCAGTATTCATAGACTCATAGGACCTCGAGAAGTCACCTAGTCCAGTCCCCTGCATTCATGGCTGGACTAGGTATTCTCTAGACCATCCCTGACAGGTGTCTGTCTAGCCCGCTCTTAAAAATCTCCAACGCGCAACAGGCATTTTAGAGTTCTGCGTGTAACAGGAATCCGCTCAGTCACCGCTCAATTCTTTGCAGCCACTCTAGCGCCTCCGGGAAGGACAGGGGTGCTGAGAAAACATGCCCGGTAACATCGCTAAGTACCCCCGTTAGGGAGGAAAGACCTGGAGCAGGTCATTCAGTGCAACATTGTCCCGTACAGGGCATTTTCTAGCCCCACAGCCCAGGGCGAATTTGCAACGCCCCGGGGTGCTGGGGAAGGCTGTTGCACATAACAGATCTCACCATAACAAACGGTTTCCCTTCTGCCTGGCTTCGAGAGAGCCATGGAAACCGGGCTGGAAGGGAGCTGCGGAAGGCAACAAGTCCAGCCCACCCCGCGCTGTGGCAGCACCGAGTAAACCCAGCCCTGCCCCTCGCCCCCCGGGGTGCTGCGCCCCAGGGTGACACACACGCAGCCCCGGGGTGCTGCGCCCCAGGGTGATACACACGCAGCCCCGGGGTGACACACACGCAGCCCCCCGGGGAGCAGCGCCCCAGGGTGACACACACGCAGCCCCGGGGTGCTGCGCCTCAGGGTGATACACACGCAGCCCCCCGGGGAGCGGCACCCCAGGGTGACACACACGCAGCCCCCCGGGGAGCGGCGCCCCAGGGTGACACTCGCTCCCGTACCTTGGTTTTCACTCGCTCCGTCTCCCACTGCGGTCTCAGCTCCCGGATCAGCTGCAGCGCGCCCGGCCGGACGTTGTTTTCATCCACGGCGATGCCCAGGCAGCGCACGGCCGGGTAGCCCCGGCGGCCGTGCAGCCCGGCGGCGGCCGAGACCTTCTCCTCCATGGCCCACGTGCAGTGCGGGCAGAGCCGCAGCCTCGCCCGGGCCAGTGCGGGAGGCGGGGAGGGGGCACCGGCGACTCCACCCCCGCTAGCCGCGGAGCGCCGGGGCAGCGGCCCATGGGCAGGGGCTGGAGAGGGGCTGGGCAGGGAGGAGCCGCCGCCGCCGCCGCGAACCCATGAGTCAGCCCCGCCGCCTCCCCTCCGTGCCCAGCCCGGCGGCGCTCGGGCCTGCCACCATTGTGATGTCACGGGGATCACCCAGCGCCAGGGCGCCGCCATCCTGCCCCCGGGGGGGCCCCGCGCCTCGCCCTGCGCCCGGGAGCGGCTCGGCCGGGGATGAGCTCGCCTGCTCCGCCCCCAGCACGCGTCCCGCGGGCCCTGCGCAGCTGCGCTCCAGCTGGTCACGGTGCGCTAGGGCTGGGCACGGGCTGAGCCCGGCGGGAGCCCCCAAGGCCGCGCTGCTGCTGCAGGCCGGGGGCGGAGTGTGGGGCAGCCCGTGGCAGGGGGAAGACGGGGGACTAGAGACTCAAAGAGGGGTCTGGCCTCACAGGCGTAGCCCTGGGGATTCAGTGCCGGGGCTGGACACCGGCTCAGCCCCTCGCCAGTATTTAGGCATTAACTCCCGTCCCCCAGGGGCTTGTTGTTCAGTACTAGTGTGCAGCCTCCTGCAGGGCCAGGGCGAGCTTTGGAAAGGTCACAGCCCCAACCTGCACCCCTCCAGCCTTCTTCTGGGCCCTACCTGTGGGGCAGGCACCGTGTCAATGAAATCAAGAGGTCTTAGGAACCCTAACTGTTAGTACCTTTGAAGATTCAAGGCAGGGAAGGTGACACCTCGCTGCTATTTAGGGATTAGTCTCCTTTGCCCTCTGCTGCCTATTGGTGTGGTCCAGATAGGCCTGATTACACGGGAAAGTTCGGTCATGGAGCAAAATAGCCCTCTCCAAAGCACTCAGACATTGGAGCCAGATAAATGGGACACAGTCAGTCAGGAAAGTCACTTTACCCTCAGGATCCTGAGTCCCCTCCACCAGCCTATAAATAGAAGGAGATCTGTCACTTTAATAGGATGGTCATAATTGCTCCAGCCATTGCGCTAGGCTGAGTTTGGCCTAATTGCCTTGTCGGTTGCAATCAGAAGTGTGAATGCTCATCAGTTGCAAGTCCGCAGTGGCTCACAGCCAGTGCTCTCCGCCTGTTGCACAGAGTGGTAGCCAGGAAATGGGCCTGTCAATTACTGAGGCCTAAGGCGCTGCTGGGGCTGTTTCATTACCAGGGCTCAGAAGGACTTTGTTTAAATGGGAATGCTGTTTTAGGGGAGACATTTGAATCTACTGCCCTATATCCCCTTTAAGTAACGTTAATAGATTACAGCTGTGAGCTATAGCCAGCAACAGCCATGGAGCCTAGGTATGAAGCTTCTTAGCTGAGGTTGGAATACACCAGTGATGGATAGAGGAGGCAGATCAGTCATTTATTGAGTATATTGGGCCTGCTTCTCCACTCTCCAGCTCAGGAGTAACTCCATGGAAGTCCTCCCCTCTCCCCTGGCATGGCCCCTAGAGCAAGGGCCTTGGGGACTGGTGTAGGGCTGGCCAAGCTGGGGGGGGGGGAGCTAGATGCTGTCCAGCACCTCTGTGCCTCCCGAATGATGCAAAGAAGTGAGAATGCGGCTCAGGAGCTGGCCTGGGGCCTGTCCGTTAAAAACCCCACCCCACCCTTTACTAGGAAGTGACTCTGCAGCCCATCCCAAACACACTCCAGCCCTAGGACCTGGCTTTATTAAGCATTGACATAAGCATAACACACACCTTAGTACACACCACTGCACTTAACACAGGAGCCCACCAGCGTGAGGCAACGGAGCGGGAGGTACCCCTGTACCATGCAGGTACCTATCCTTTGGGGATGCATGGTACAGAGCTTTTCCATGCAAATCTACTGAGCTGTAAACCACATCTGCTGCTGGGTCCCTGTGCTCTCAGGAGTTAAGCTGGCCCCTAGCACCACCCCCCTTTGCTCCTCAGGAGTTACCTGATCCTACTCCCTACCCTCCCTTGCTGCTGCACGGAGGCTGCTATTTAATGAAAGCAGCCGTGCGAATTGAATGCCAAGAACTGTCATTAAACCAGAGAAGCGTCTTTCTCTTGGACTTAGTTGGAGCCTGAAAGTTGGAGATCACAATCAGGGAGAACTAGCCCACGTCCCAACTATGTACCTAAGCACTGCTGATAATTCAGTGAGCAGCTGATGAGGGGGACACAGTGCACAGACTAGGATTAGGAGCTTCCAGTAGATGTTTGCACTTGTCACTCAGCCCGGGTGTGTCTTGGCTCCGCTCCAAGCTCAGACTTCTTTCCTGAAACACACAAATGTTGCTCTGTAGTCGTCCATATGGTTGAGTGGAGGGAGATATTAAAAGGACACCTTCCCTTTGTCTCTCCTGGGGAGACTGAAGTGAGGCTTCTTTGGACATGCACCATAGAGACATTCCCCCTCCGAATGTTAGTGTTAAAACCCAAACAAACATGTCCAGAGGATACAACCAGGGCTCCTAAAAAGACCTAAAGCACCTCTCTGTAAGCAACTGGTAGGTAAAGGCTGTTACCTGTGGTTATTTTTTTAGAAAATGTATTGCCGTTTTAGACACAGCACAACTAACTGCAAAGCTCTTTACAAACATTCTACAGACCTCCTACAAGCGTTGGCTCCTGAAAAGCAAAACCAGATATTTAAGCCCAGCCTTTCACATCCACTGTCTATGTTCTTCTGCGGTGCCCATCACCAGAGTATTGAAGCGTAAATTCATGTGAGACCCCTCTGAGGTACGGAAGCAGGATCCTCTTTTAACAAATGGAGAATTGAGGCACAGATCAGTTTGCAGAATTTCACCTCCCACATAGACGTTTTGGTGCTGTTATTTGTATGGCCGGACAATGTAGAAGCCCAAGTCATGGACCAGGCCCCTATGGTGCTAGGTGCTGTACAAACACAGAAACCAAGAGACAGATTGCCTCAGAGGGTTTACAATCTAAGTAGTAACTAATCTTTCGTACCTACCTGGGTATTGCTAACTCTATAGTTGTGAATGAAAGCATGCTGCTTTGCAACAAAAATGAATACAAACAAGCTGACAAAAGCTAGCGAGCGTGTATGGCTAAACGTCTTGACCCAATTATTTAAACTGATACTGTCTGTAAACATAACAGCAATCTGAAGTCGGAGAAAACAGGCAGCATGAATTTAAGACTTTAACCTTGGGCAATCACTAGTTTTGTTTATATACATACATGCACATGCGCTTATGTAGCGACCGTCATCTTTGTCATCACTCGGGACCGAACCGGGGACCTCCCGAGTTAATATACTGGCCTCAAAAGAGCTACAGGCACAGGCCGGGCTCAGCTCCCTGGGAAGAGCCAGACCTTCAGACCTATAGAGGGTATTGTTTAACACTGTCTGCATGTCCATGCTGTGAAAGGAAGATAAGTGAGGGCCTCTTTGAAGTGCTCCAGGGTCAAGCTGGGGGGGAAGCACAGATGTACTGTATGTTGCTGCTGCCCCCACACAGTTGGCTTGGGCCTTAGGGGAGTCTGGACCCCCTTCTCCAGTGCTGGAGGCAATGTGCGGAGGGAGGGGAGCTCAGGTCTCCCGTCCCCTGTTGGGGGAGCAGTGCAGGGAAGGGGAACCCCAGAGCTCACTTCCGCTGCTGAGTGGAGCCGTCATGGGGAGGAATTGTGACCCCTACACACACATACACACCATGCTGCCACCTCCCCCACCACTCTCTCCTCATATAGCCCCCTACTCTATCTCCCCATCTTCTGATTCCCCCCCCCCCACTGCTCCAACTCCTCACCCTGACCTCATTACCCCCTGCTCTCCAATCTCTCTCACCCATTCCTTGGACGCTCCCCCACGCTCCTCAAGACTTGCCCTTGGAGTCTTCTGGAGCGGGGGCAAGGCTGGGTCACCCCCACCTTTGTACTTCAGGAGAGGGCCACTGCTCCCAATCCAGAGGGAAGCCTTTTGGGGGGCATAGGAGCCCGGAGCTCCAGGCCAGCCCTCCACAGGCTGAGTCGGGGGAAGCCCTGCCCTCCAGTAGA
>NW_020664549.1:2666233-2755781 GCF_002925995.2 Terrapene triunguis | reverse complement strand
GTGGATACCTTTACGCTGGGTTAGCAGGGTGTGTGTGTAGGGCAGCCCCTCGTACTCTGTGAGGGGATTGTGTGGTCTATTTTAAGCCTCTGACTCAGTTTAAGTCTTCTCCAGATACTTGGATGTTGTTCCTCTTGGCTAGAGAAGTGATGTGCCCTGCCTGGAATCACATGCCCCGGCGACGGCAGAGCTGGGGCTAGAATAGAGCTCTGTGTCCTTCTGCCGGCGTCACATGGAGCACACAACTGTGCTACTCCATGACCTCACACTCCACTTCCTGGTGGGTTATCCCAGGCAGGCCACCCATTCTTCCAGAAGCAGGGAGTGCAGACACCCCCAGAACTTCCCCCCCAAGGCACTGCTTGAGACCCTCTCTGAGCAGCCCCACCCCCACCCAGCATAGCAACTGGTACAACACTCTATTCAACTCCATGGGATCCCTGAGTGACTGCCACAGACCCCTGTTTAATGCCTAGAGAGCCCGACTTGTTTCGTTCCTATCAAATTCTTTAGCTTAGGCTCGTGGGAGGAGTTTGAGTAGGTTAGTGCCCCCTTTCCGCTCCCAAACCCATCTGACTGCAGCATCACCTCCATGCTATTTGTACTACAGAAACAGCTACAGCCCCCAGCGCAGCTGCCCTGTACAAGCTCATAGGAAGAGCCGTTCTGTGACCCAAAGACTTTCTCTCTCATCTATTTAGCTAGTGAAGGGTGGGAGAGAAGTATTATCTCCATTTTACAGGTGGGGAACCGGGGCACTGAGAGATGAACAGCCAGATTTTCAAAAGAGCCCAGGGCGCTGTAAATCGGACGCTGCGCCCCTTTGAAAATCGGGCCCTGGCTGACGTACGTGAGGTCACCCTGCGCGTCTGGCAGAGCTGGGAATTGAATTCAGGGCTCCCGCTGAGCAGCCCGAAGACCATTCTTTTTCTCTAGCCCCGTGTTTCTCCGTTGCTGCACTGTGATCCCCAGGGGGTGTAACAAAAACCAGCGTGCGGGGTTGTGAGAGGTTGAAAATATGAATACAATCCAAAGCAAAGAAAATCTCACTCCCCACGCTCCGCAGCCCCGCACGCTTCATGGCCACGTATTTTCTGTCAAACTCTGGAAACGCACACACAAAACGGCGTTATGTAGGCACGAGCACACAAGAATGATACATCGGTATCATTTCAACAGGACTAACTTTTTGTTTTGATTTTGGCCACATATACTAAGTATCCTTAATGTGTTTAGATTCAGTGCCAGAATATTTTGCTGCTGCCTTTTCTTATATTGTGCATACACTGAGGGTCTGTCTACACTGCAGCTAGCAGTGTACCTCCCAGCCCAGGTGGACAGACTCATGGTAGCTTCACTCAAGCTAACACTCCAAAAATTGCAGAGTGGCTAGTGCCTCACAGGTGGCATTACAAGCTAGCCACCTGAACTCAGACAGAGAGAGTTGGGCAGGCTTTGACTCCAGCGGCTAGCCTGTGCCATCTCCCAGCTGCAGTGTCGACATATACTTTGTGTCTGTTATGGTAAACTCGGATAAAGAAACACTTGTTATGCTCTTAAATCCGTTTGATTTCTCTTGCATCTGCAATAACAAACAACATCAGTTCAGAGTCCTGTTGCTTTGAGCCTTTGTTTAATACAAAAGGTCATGGAGTAGGCAGGATTAACACAAGCTATAAATATATCATTAAACTACACATGAATTGCTTTTCTACCACTCAAAAACAAAAAACAAATAAACAACGTGGAAAAGTTTGACAAAACACTCAGCTGTTCCTGGCAGGCAGCCATCGGCTGGTAGCACCCCCAGTGTTATATCCAAAAGTCAATTGATTGTTACCTTAAAGTATGCCTCTGCTCTGAGAAAAATGTCTACAAATGACACTCGGGAGATCCATGTTTGTTGTGCTGATTTGGATCAAATACACTCAGTTTAAAAGATTTTTTTTAAAAAAGGTTTGTTGTACCTCCATTTATACTCAGTCCAACTCCACTGGAGGTAGAGGAGTTGACTTGCCCCCTGCTCCCTTAACTGAAAGCTGCATGCACACACCCTGGGATCTGAAAGGCAAGCTGGTTCCATTTGGCTCATGAATTATGAAACCTGGCTAGTGCATAATACAATTCTGCCCTGCGCTATCCCTCTGTATCCCCATCATCATCAATGGAGTTGCACAGGTGGTGGTGGAATGGAGGGCAGATTAACATTGCTGTCAGCGATGCGTAAGCCAGAGTACAGTTCAGCTCACTCTCCTGCAGCAGTACTGGCTTTGCAGGTCTAATAGGAGCTGCAAAACAAGATACAACTGCATATGCAACGGGGCAGCGGGGGTGGAGGGAGAGGGAATTCACCATTGCCCCGCACCTTGGGCAGTCATTTACATCAGATCAGAACTGCAGTGTGTTCCAGGATGAGGGTCAGTCAAACCCAGGGAGCTGATTGGTTGAGTAGGAAGGAACCATTTTTTATGTGGTCACTTTTCAGAACAGAAGCCCACTTTAAAGTCTAAAAAGGTTGTAAGGATTCAGGGCACCTCCCTGTAACCTACTGTTACAGCACGGTGGGAATAGAGGCCTCCAACCTTCCACCTGATTTCCAGGACCTGTTGGCTTTTTAAGGTTCCAACTTTCTGGAACCCTGCAACCACTTCCAGAGATCCATGCACCAATCCGAGAGGTGCAGCTTCAAGTGAGTATTTCACAGAGCTCTTCCCTTTAATCCTGGCAGTGCCGTTAAGCATCAGCATACTAAAGGTGACCCACTAAGGGGGAATAAAATGAGCGTTTGCCTTTTTTTTTTTTTAAGGTTGGAAAAAGGAAGCTTGAAAGATTTTTCTTTTAAAAGCTTTTCTCCCTTCGCTTGATATTTTCAAAGTAACATTTCCAGAATGCAGAGTCTGGTCCTCTCTGGTTTTGTCAGAGGGGTTCTGGGATGGGGGCTTTCCCAGCCCTTCATTTGAAGGTTCTCAAACGGAGGTAGACGAATCGCTGTTGGTCCAGAGGAGACTTGCTGGTGGTTTATGGAGAGCTAGCTGATTTATGGTGCCGGCTCCTCCGCCTCATTTCCCCTACTAAATTGCATCAGCAGCCAGCTAAAAAAATCTATTAAAGCCTTTCCGGTTATCGCTCTTCCATCTCAGCAATCGCCACAGGGCTGTTACGTGATGGCAAATGGAAGGGGAGACTGCAGAAGATAGAGGCGTCATCTGCAGCACTGTCTCTATCAAGATGTGGTCCCCTCACAACCATCTGAGCATCTTTCGGCCTTAAGGGTTTGCTGCCCCTTCCTCCTCATGAACAAAAAGAGCTTTTCTCCCAAACATCTGCACTAGGCATGAACAAAAAGAAGCAAAAGCAACAAAAACGCATTCGGAGGAGTCTGGAATGAAAAAAATCAAATAGCCTCCCAATTAAGATTGGAGGTCTCTTTCTAAAAAAATATTCTCTAGCTCAATTCTCAGATATGGGCTTGAGCCAGGAATTTCTGGGAAATTCGCTGGCCTGTGTTATGCAGGAGGTCAGATCACAAAGGTCTCTTCTGGCCTTAAAAACGAAACAACTAACAAACAAAACTATGGCTCAATCAGGTTTCACTTTCCTGAAGTTTGATGTCATATTCCTACCTGTTCTCCAGACATCCATATGGTCTGTCAGGGGAGAGAAAAATCTGAAATGCTAATATAAAAAAAAACAACCTCAGGGGGAGGGGAATATCCCCCTTAAAAACACCACCTTGGGTTGATATTAGAAATTGATTTTTTTTTTGGTAAGTCACCTTTCAAAAACCTTCTTATCACTGTGCCACTAAGGTCCTAATTTTTCAGAAGAGCTCAGGGCCCAATTTCAAAGCACTCGGTACCCCCAATTAGGGCCAGATCTTCTAAAGTTCTCAGCTCTCATTTAGGCAGCTAGGTAGAGGTCAAATTCACCCAATGTAACGTATTATACTCTTAGAAAATTCTGGCTTGTGGGCAAGTGTCTCTCTCAGCTGACTCATAGGGTAGGAATGTAGCAGTAAGTCCAGCTGTGACAAAAGGAGGCTCAAAACAATTTGGAAAAATAAAAGTTGCAAGTGACGAGACCCAGTCCCCAGGTAAGAGGAGACCGGTGCCTGCGTGATGAGGACCGTGGAGTGGAGAAGTTCTGGAGCAAAGAGGGCTAATTCTGAGGCCTATCACTGAAGTGTAGCATTGATTTTCAAAGTGGACCAATAAGGGGTTTTTGCTTAAATATAGACAGAGCGTGTTTTTTGTGCCTTTAAGGAACTACTCCGCTAAGCTATTCTCTTTCACAGTTTAAAATGCTTCTCCTTGGCAGTCTTGTGTTTCTTCTCCAAACTGATACTCTCTCCTTTTCCCCCTGCCCAACTCCCCGACTCCTGCTGTCAGAGGGAGGTGGCGAAGCCGATTCGGTTGTTCCGCCGGTCGAATTCGGTGTAGTATTGCCCGATGAAGCTGGCTCCCAGGATCCAGAGGGGGCCGGTTGGAGGAGGGATGTCCAGACCTGCGAATGCCACGATGCAGATGTCCTCTCCATACTGGGATTGCTATGAAAGGAAAGAGACCCAGCTCATGAGGACAGACGCCGGGGGGAGAGATTCCTGCCCTGGATTGGAATTTGTTTCCCCAGACCCTGAAATGCCCCAGGTAACTGCTCCCCCCCGGGTTGCTACTTAGCTCCACAACCTCTTCTCCCAGGAGTCTGGTCCACACTTCAGTCTATGCTTTCCAGCCAGGCCTGCTCCAGATTCCTGCTCCCCACCCCAGGCCCTGCCCCTCACACCAGATTCTCCTGCTGCTGTGCTCTTCACTCTGCACTCCTGAGATTTTGCTGCGAAGATGAGAAATTACCCAGGGAGGGTTTGTGTTTTGTAAAAGCAGGGGGTGGGGGTTGGAGTCAGGGCCTCGTTTATCCAGACAGCTCCACCAACGTTGTGAGCTTTGGAAAAACTAGTTCTGGTTTAGGCTTCTCTTTATTCCTAGGTGTGTTATGGGAACAACATATTGGGCATAAGTCTGGAGTCCACGGCTGATGATACCCAAAATAACAGCTCTGAACCAGATAAAGAACACAACTGGGGAACTGCCCGAAATGAAGTGATCTCTTGCTAAACCCTTTGCTGCCCTTAATGCTGGCACACATGTTCTTTAGTGGGCATCACCTAGAAATCCCTTGTCAGGAGCAGCAGCTGCCTTCCCCACCCCCACCGCCATTAACAGAGGATAGGCATCTCACCCGGAGGACGTAGGCCGAGCCACTGAGTGTGTAGACCTTCCCACCGAGGTGGAAGGCGATATTGGGCAGCAGGTGGACTTTGTCACAGTCAACGATATACTGGAGCAGAGGAAGGAAGGAGAAGGTGATTAGGTTCTACAGAGGCTGTCTCCTGGGGCTCAGAGCAGGACAGTCCAGCAAAGAACCTACTGTAGGCACAAGTAGCCTCAACTAGAGGCTGTTGCATCTCATTCGATAAAGCAGACCCATGCTAGCAATGGAGACCGAACAGTGTGGGGCATCCCATATCACCCGCCCCCCCACCTCACTGCTCATTTGGGCTTCTTGGACAACCTCACCCCGCCTCCCAAAGAGGTGCAACCACACAGAACAAGCTGGAAGGAGACCAAGAGTGAGTTAACAAGACAGTAAAAACCTGGGGGCCAGGAGTCCTGTTCTGCCTCCCTCTGCCTGGGGCTGTGACTACGCTCCCAAAAGGAATCTCTCTCCTTATCCACCCCTGGCCAGCCCTAACGCACATGGAGTCTTTGACCCCTGGCTTCATAAAGAAGTCATCAACACACTCCATCTGCTCCTGCACCGCTGGGAGAGGATGAGATGACCTGTCTCTGCCAGTGGGAATGGCCAGTGCTACCCCATGGTCTGGAAAGACAGGGGCGCTGTCACAGCCAAGGAGAGGCAAGCTGCGTGCTCTCCCCTGGGAATCAATTGTAACCTCATCCCCAGCACCTGCCCTAGTTCCCAGGTCGGGACCTCGTGAAGCTGGCTGCTTGGTCACATGCCAACCAGCGAGCAGATGGACAGGAGCGAATGGTGGGTTTGCTCACCCCTCCTTCCGCCAGCTCCGCCGCCTGGATGGCTCTCATCAGCACGGCTATGGAGCCTGCTGGGCCGGTGATGTAGGAAGCCCCGGTGTCGATGGCCACCGAACAACCTTCTTTGCAGAACAACGTCTCAGCACCGACAGACACCCTATGGAGTGAAGGAAAGAGCTCTGACTTTCCCCTAACCTCTCCCCTCCCGACAGCACTCTGGTCACCCCTGCCCTGTAATATCAAGGTCAACAGGAGCCTTAGAAATTACATAAATCTAGGCAGCTCCCTCTCTATCCTGGCCCCTCCAATCAGCACCAACTCCTTCCCTCCCAGTCCATCTCCTTCCACCTCCCTTCACATCCTGCTGCTAGGTGCTGACGTGCACCTGCTCTGACCCTTCCAACAGACCCAAGCGCTCTTCTTGGGCCCCGACCACATCAATCTGCTAGCTCCTACACATTCCTCCCAGCCCCAGCCCTGTAACAAACACAGCTCAGGGTCAGGAACCCCAGGGCTCGGGGCCGGGGTGTGTGTGGGTGGCTTGTGCATGCTGAATGGGTTCTAGCCCTCTGCTGCCAATGACTCTGTGTCTCCTTGGACAAGTCACACCCTGTGTCTCAGTCTCCCTGCCTGTGAACTGGGCTTACTGACCTCCCAGGACTGGACTGTGGGTAATTCTCTCATGTTGAGCATGAGGAGGGTGACACACGAAGTCAGCACTATTCCTGTTAACCTTAGGGATCCAGTGTTACTTGTCCCCCAGCACTTTTTGCAGGCGTTAAAGAGGTTAACCCCAGTGACCCAGCCTGATTACAGCTTTGATAACTCTACCATGCCTCCCCAAATCCCTCCCCACCTAGGAGGGAGGGAGCTAGGTAAGGGCCAGGCGTGCTCCCTGCTACTGACCCCTTCATGCTGATCTGCCAGTATCCGTTCTTGTTGACGTTCAGGTAGTGGAAATCCCCCGTGTAGTAGGCTGGATCACTTCCTCCAAGGATAATTTCCCCTCCGGGTTTCAGAAGAGAGTTCCTAGGACATAAAACACAACAGAGTAACTTCCTAGCTTGTCCCTTCTCTCGGGTCTCCACTCCAGGAAGGCAGGGCCTGGGGAAACCCCATAGGGACCAAGACATGATGCCTTGCAGATTTCCCATGTGCCAGATGAATCGAGTGAGGGGAGTTAGTGTGCACGGTGAATAGAGTCTGGGAGATGGCTCCAGCATGCTGAAAGCTCCGATTAGAGGCTTCTTGGGGATCTCAAGTTCACACCTAGCAAAGCTGCCACCAGGCTGCTCAGGCAAGGCTGTGCTTTAGAGGCTGAGGAGCGTTCCAGTGAGCATAATGGACCTCTTGTGTCAGTGGCCCAGTAAGTGCAGAGGGAGCTCATACTAACCAATACTGGGCTGCTAAAGGGAGTCATTTTTTGGTATGTTTCTGGCAGAGCTAGCAGAGTTTACCGCCCAGCACCGGGGTGCAAGGGTGATTGTTAGTGTGGTGACGCCTCGAGAGGGTTTGTGTTTTATCATCTTCTTACTTCGAAGCTCTGCAAAGAAAGAGAAATCTAATAAAACCAGGATCCTAAGGAGATTTTGCCTTCAGGAGCTCTGCATACCAGCTGGCCAGATCCTGAGCTGGTGCAAGCTGGCCTAGAGCTACACTCATTGACATCAGCTGAGGATCTGGCCCAGGACTGCAGACCAAGGACTTTGGGAAAGGCGTCATTAGGCTCTGTTCATCACCGACAGTCGCACCTTTATGAGAGAGCACGAGATCCACCCGTTTCGCTTCACATTCTGATTTCCAGATTTGTTTCGCATTATTTTTTGTCTCTTGAATTTAGTTTTACTGCTCATAAAAGCCAGGAAGTGACAGCACCAGTGTGGGCTGAGCACGGTGCAGATGGCTTCAGGGTAAGCTTCCCCCAAGCCACGCTTCCGAAGGCCTTTCACTAAAGCTGGCCGGGAAGCGGGGGTCGATGCTGCACACGTGTTGGCTGGAAACGGAGACATTTTTAGTTCCATCAATATTTTTCCTCAAAAGTTTTTGGATTTTCATTGAAAAAACGACTTCTCCTCCGCCCATTTTCAGCTGCGGAAAGCCCAAACAATTTCGGTTTTGGGGTTTTCCCTTTTTTCACAAGAACCTGAACATTTCTGGGGTCACAAATGGGTATTTCTTACAGCAAAATTATTTGTTTAACGAAAAAGCCATTTTCCACCAAAACATGTTTTGAATGACAATTTTTGACCAGGTCTGCCTTTCACTGTGACCTGCAACACCCCTGGTTAGTCCAGTAATGGGTCCCCAACACAATCGTGCCCGGCCTCTCAATCTTGGTCCACAGCTTCTCCTATTACTCCTGTTCTGGGCACCCACACAACTCTGCCTGTGCCCTTCCAGCCTGGCCCACAGCTCCTCTCTTATTCAGTTCCAACCCTGCCAACCTTCCTGCTCTTCTGTTTCTTGAACAGACAGTGAAGGCCGCGCCAAACAAGGCCATAACTCTGAACCCAGACAACTTTTATCCCCATTGCTCCTGCAGTAGTGAACCCCAGAGACCCCCACCACACTGTACAGGACTAATAGACTCATGCAGCGCTCCCAGTTCCGCTGTGGTACAGGCTGTTTGCTACTAGCGACACCCACCTGCTGTAGTAGACCGAGAACACATCCTCCTTCAGGATCTGCTGGGAGAGGATCCGGTCAAACACTGGGGTGATGCCATCGATGGCCTGGCTGGGGTACCCCATGCCCAGCACCCCATCAAATCTGGCAAAGATGAAGGGGAAGGCAGGCAGCGCCGTGGCTTCAGCAAAGACCTGGATGATGGGGATATCAGCCACCTGGAGAGAGGAGAGTATGAGACAATGCAGATTAGTCGAGGGTACATGGGGGTCTAGTGCACTTCGCTTTGGTGCACAAGTATCGTGCACTTGGGTATTCTGCATGTTGCTCATTTAAACACTCAAGAGGGCTGGGAGCACAATGGACCCTGATTCATCCATGCAGAGTTCAAGGACCAAGGGATAAGTAGCAAAGCTCCCTGATCCTGGGGTTTTCAGGGGCTACTGCTGTTTCCAGTGCAGATTAGAGCAGCCACACGGGCTGCTCTAACCCCGTGCACACATGTCCACAGCCACTATGAACCACTGCAGACGCTGCCCTGCCCCCCATCCACCCCAAACACTACTGCTGCTCAAGGGACTGCAAGGGAATGGAGATCATCCCTCCCAACAGCCTGATTTTCATGTTGAGCCCCACAACTCCCGCTGACCTCTGATGGGAGTTGGGGGTGCTCAGCCAGGCTCCAAATCATTGCAGGTGGAGCCACAAACCCTGGCTTCCGTTCTCCTGTATTTTGGGCAAAAGCCTGGCAGGCTCCTAGCCCTGTGTAACTAACAATGCCTGTGGTGATGTGAGTTTAAACAAAACCTACTACACTCTTCGCTATTGGACATTCCAGGGTTGTCAGGTCTCTTGATTTTTTCAGGACCCTTCCAATACTTGACATGGCTCTTAAAGCACGAAACTCCAGGAATCCAGTGATTATGGGAGACTCTATGCTTTCATTTACCGGAAAAAGGAAGGGCTTGTCTACATGAACACTTAGTTTGAGGCTAGCTGGGGTGTAAATTGACCCCGCAGTAGCCTGCCTCGCACTAATTATCTGTGTGGATGCGGCTGCCGTGCACTCAAAGTGCTGTAGTCTACTTTGCTCTACCCAGTTTTGAAACGTGGTTGTGTGGCGCGTCCATGTTCCAGGACAGAACTGGCTCGACTGATGGGGGAAGCAATCCTGTCAGTCTGTAAAGTGCTTTGGGATCTTTGCAGATGAAATCTTTGCTATAGAAATCCACTGAGTCAATGGGCCAGATCCCCAGCTGGTGCAATGGGTATGTCTACATAGAAGTCAATGGTGCTCTACTGAGTTACACTATGGAGGATTTGACCTATGCTGGGGGGGCGGGGATAATGGCCTGATACAAAGCTTAGTGGAGTCAGTGGGTGTCTTTCCATTGACTTCAATGGGCTTTGGAGTAGACCATCGGGTTTATCCTTAGCATAGCTTTGCCAGCACTTACCATGACGACATCCTGGCTGAGGAAGCCTTTCACGCTTCCTGATCCATACTGGATAGCAAAGCCCGTTCCGTTCTCCAGGTACGTGCGTGACTTGGAAGAGTCGTAGCGGTTGTGAGACACTGGGGATACATTAGCAAGGAGAGTGGCAGGAGTTAAAGCCAATCAGCATGACAGGCGGGCGCTATCTGCTTCCATCACTGTAGTATGTGAGTGCCTCATGAAGGTTAATTAATTCTTCCGCCCCCTGCCCTGTGATGCAGCAAAGAATTATCCCCTTTTTACAGAGAGAGCCTAAGCCAAAGCCCATCCAAGTCAATGGGAGTCTTTCAGATGATTTCAATGGGCTTTGGATCAGGCTCAGAGGGATGAAGGGACTTCCCCAAGGTCACACAGGGGGTCAGTGTCAGAGCAGGGAATAGCTTCCCAGATCTCCGATTCCCTCCACAGGTGCTGGCGGTTTGTGGCAGTTTTCCCACATTCCCAACTCCCTGAGATCTGTTCTGAGATGTCATTCAAGTCCTTTCCTCCCATTAGCCGTGCTCTCTCCTGCTATGACCGCATACATGCTCCCACCAAGCGGCCGAGTCCAGAACCCTTCCCCACACCGTGACACATACAGTCCCGCCTGGAAGTAGCGTTTCCCTATGATTTCACCATGCACGTTGAGGTGTGAGTGTGCACTTTGTTACACCACAGGCTTCTTCCATACTCCCCACTCCGGGTCCTATGCAACCTTCCTACTGAAAATGATGCAGGCTGATTGCAGGAGCCACAAGAAGTGGGGTCTAATTCTGCTCTCAATCCATTGAGTCAAATGGAGTCCTGATTTGCACAAGCCCAGAATTTGGCCCCTGACAGTGTTCCCAGGTGGCTTGGGCATGAGACGCTCCAGGGCTCACCGCAGGCGCTGTAGAGTGGAGAGCATCTGTAGGAAGGCACCCAAAGGTTGGCCGAGCCCGTGTCAAAGACCACCTTGAAGGTCTGCGCTGGTGTGCCAATGCTGATCTCGCCAAAGTACTGGGTCTGGAGAACACACAACGGGAGGAACGTTAGAACCGAATGGGAGCCCCGGCAATGCGGATTTGGGCTGGACAGAG
The DNA here is from genome assembly GCF_002925995.2 of Terrapene triunguis. Classification (NCBI taxonomy): domain Eukaryota; kingdom Metazoa; phylum Chordata; order Testudines; family Emydidae; genus Terrapene; species Terrapene triunguis. Next base: position 2,744,552 of record NW_020664549.1, on the reverse strand, counting down.
CATTATCCCTAGGGAAAATGACCTGCTTTCCCATCGATGCACTCTAAGCATAACAAGAGCCTCATCAGAGGATCTCACAGCCATTAGCAAACGTTAATACTTAAGTCACTCCCTGCAAGCCTGGTTGACAAGTATCATCATCCCCATACGGGCAACGGGAGACCTGCTCCGGCTCCACCACAGACATGCTGGGGGACCTTGGACGAGGCACTTGGGCCCAGATTTTTAAAGGGATTTAGGTGTTGCTCTGCTGAGCATTGCCAGGCCTGAGCAATTTCCAAAACCGACGTAGGCACTTCGGAGCCCACGTCCCGTCGACTTGCAAACAGCCTGAGTCCCTTTTGAAAACGGGACATAGGCATCTAAATCGCTTCGGCCGGGCAACGCCGAGCCTTAAACAGGGTTAGGCCCCCGTGTCTCTGAACAGCTCCCCCGACCCCACCGACAGCACATTCTTATTTAAGTGCTGCCAGGGGACTCAGGGCGACACAAGATTGTTCCTGCCCTGAAGCGCTCTCTGTATTTCCCGGCCCTGTCTGTTTCCCTCCGTGCTTCCGTGTAAATGGGAACGCACCTTTGGAACATGGCAGATTCTCCATCATTTGAAGTCTTTTAATCAAGTCTGGATGTCATTCTAAAAGACACACTATAGCTCGGTCAGAAGTTATCGGCTTCCCATGTGGCGATAGCGCTGTCAGTGCAGAGTGCTCTTTACCGACAGAGCTGCGTCCGCACTAGGGGGATTGTACCGCTTTAACTACAGCAGGGCAGATAAAGCTGTACAACTCTTGTGTCGACAAGCCCATAAATATGGAAGGAGACCTGGGGATGGGTACCAAAGCAATGGGGAAACTCACGTCCAGATAGTTGGTGAGGATGGTGGGGGCCGTCCCGTTCCGAGGGCCTGTGGCACCAGCGTATTTATTCTGCTTCAGGGCAGGGAAGACGTCTGACACTTTCACACCCATCTCCTGCAACGTCTGACGGATTGAGGGCATTTTCTTTAGTGGGATCCTGTACATTGGGGGAAGAAGGAAAAATGCCAGGGGGTTAGGGTAATGGTTGCAAGGTGCCTGGAGGGAGCAGCAAGATAAGATGCTGGATAGCTTGTCAGATTTCTCAGGAAAGACGGAGCCAGACCCTCAACTGGGGTCATATATGTCAAAGGGGGCTACGCAGACAGCAGCTGAGGATCTGACCCGTTATGCATAAACGCTTGAAAATCCCCATGTGCCCATTCTTTCATCTGGGCCCGATTCTGCTCTTACTGATGCTGGTGTAAATCAGGAGTGACTCCACCAAAGTCAGCCAAGTAACGCCACAGCAAAACTGGTCTGAGAACAGAATTGGGCCTGTAGATAGCCACACTGGGGGGAGAGACCCGGCGTTCCTCTAGGCTAAGTCACAGCAGCTAGCCTGGCGAATGCAACTCAGTTACTCTAGGTGGCGGTAAACACCTGCCTCAGAATAACAGATCTGCCGGCCTGACTGGAGTCTGGAGCTCACAGGCTGTCCCAAACTGCCCCTCTTATCCCAGTGGAAGATGAAGCAGCTCGGTGACTGGCACAATCAGCACAGAGCTATGGAAACATGTCCCCAGATGACCGGGCATTGCTCACGCCTAAGGCCAGTCACGGCTGGGTAGAGCAAAACGACTGCATGAGGCCAGATCTCATGCTTGCCGGGCCAAGGATACAGGAGACTATTATATTCTATTGACACTGCAGGGGGAGTTTAAGGAGGCGGAATGGCCTGACACGAGTTGGAATTTGGCCAGGGCACAGTGGTCGTCCCCCTCCCCCGTCCCCCCTTCTGCTGTTGCAGAATATGCCACTGGACCTTTCAGACCCTCACACGGTCACTCGGGATGTTGGACTTCAGTCTCATGCTGGGGGACAGACTCACCCCCCGAGTGCTGTATCAGGGCACTGGTGCAGCGCTCTCCTTACGGAGTCCCAGCAGCATGGGGGCTGCGCCCCTATGGGACGGGACAGCATCACAATACAGGGTATCATTTGCCACTAATAGCTTTATAAAGTCACTTTTCCTTTCCTTCCCAATGCTCCTTGGCTGCTGGGTCCCCTGTATCCCTTACCCCTGAAACCCCATCCATGCTCTAACCACAAGCTTCTCCTTCGTTCAGAGGGTTTGTCAGATCAGACCGAACCAACAGTCCATCAAGTCAAGAGCATTTTGGATTCCTCTAGCATGGCCTTGATTCTGGAGAGGAAACAGAAACCTCCCCATACAGCACCTGGCTAATTATCTTTGAGCCTCTGCACTTACTGCCTTCTTTTGCTGTGAACATTTCTCATTCTTCTATGTTCTCCTCCAGCAAAGTTTATTCTCCCTCTCTTGTTTCCATCCTGATCTACACCACTTCTCTTTGCCTTTCCTTTCCTCTCTCTGTGGGTCTCTCTCTCTCCATGTTCCTTTGTCTGTCTTTCTGTCTCCGGTCATTCTTCATATTACCTGTCCGCAATCTGGGGTAAAATTTTCACGGACTTTCAATTAGACGTAGCATCCTAAAAATGCCCAAGTCACTTTTCAAAATGAGGCGTCAGCTCCTAAGTCACTTTGGTGCTTTAGAAAATGTTATCCTTTCTTTCCCTGCCCCTCTTCCCACATTCTAATGTGTGGTGAGTAAAGAAGTGTTAGGAGAAGAACGGATTTTTTTAGGGGCAATTCTGAAAAATCAAATAAAAAAATCCTTTTAGATCCACCCACAAATGAACATTTTCAGGCCAATTGAAAAGCTGAATAAAATATTGTTTCGGATTGAATGAAATGTTTTGTTTAGATTTTGAGCATTTTATAAAATAAAACGGAAAGAAATTTGGAAATGAAAAGTGGTTTCAAACAAAAAAATAATTAAAACATTTCAATTGTTTCCGAATTTGCAGTTTCCCCTCCGCCCAACACAAAGAATTTGGCAAAACCAACACAAATGTGGGAAGCGTTTCCATGGCTCCAAGTTTGCATTTTTTGCCAAAAAACCAATTCAACCGAAAAATATCACCTGCTCTACGAGAGATGGACCCAACCAGCAAAATTCAGGCCCACCTTTCCCAAACCTCAGAAGCATTGGGGTCCAGTGTTTCAGTCTAGGACCAGCGCTTGGGGTGACCTACTCACTAATTACTCCCCCTCCCCCCATTGTTGGGCCCTGAGGCATGGTCCCTATAGGCGTTTACAAGGCTAAAAAAATACTCTGTTCTCAGAGACCTGACTCGGGTTCTTATTTTGTCAGTAAGAGAAGTCTCCTAAGTGGCAACACAGCCTCCAACTTGCCATTCCCGTGAAGTTTCTTCCCCCACGGACTCACCCCCTGCGGCTGCCTCTGCCTTTCCCAGAGACTCTACATTAACTGGATACCCAGAGTGGAGAATGCTCTGTCCTGGCCCTGCAGCCATCACCCATGGGTAGGAACTTCTCCCACATCCCCTTCAAAGGCCTAATTTAAATTGTGTGGGACGGATCCACATCTCATTTGCACTGGGGAAATCTGGAGTCACTCCATTGGTCTCAGTGGCATTACTCTGAATTTATACCAGATCAGAATCTGTCTTGAGAAATGCATTTGGAAACAGAGGAAGCCCTCGCTGTGGAAACACGGCAGGTGGATGCTGTGCGCTACCTGTCCTTCTCTGAGTGGTATGGCAGAGGTTGGCAATTGCTGGTAGGTTCTCGAAGTAGGCAAATGGGCCAAAATAGTTGTGAATTCTTTGGCTGCGCTATGCTGCTCTAGCGACACAAAGCAGAAATAAACCCAGTTCAGCTGGCTGAGGATAGCGCAGCCTCTGCTTCACCCGTTTCACAGCTCATTTAAGATTTAAATGAAAACCCTTCGTCTTCCCCTCTTCATTTTTAAAAATAGAGACACTGCTGACCAAGGCAACCTCCCCAAGGGACCGAGAGCAGAGAAAGCCCAGACCCCTTTAGTGAACCTTTAAAAAGTGAAGGCCGGATCCTCAGCTGGTGCAAATCAGCCTCGTTCTAGGGAAGTCAATAGAGCTGCACTGATTTACAGGAGCTGAAGCCTCTGTCACCAGTTACAGCCAAAGTGAAAAGAACCATACAAGAGAGATTAACCCCCCCCCCCCCATCCCTTAGGCCTTTAGTAACATACAGAACGTTACCTTTGGAAAGCATCAATTGACGAGCAGAAGAATCCTGCACCCCAGGGAGCCATCACAAAGATCAAAAACTGCTGCATCCTTCTAATTTGCTCCCTTTGCATGGACCTCTCTCCCTCCACTGCTAAAACCTCTCTCTGGGACAGCAGATTCCTGCTTGCATCAAAGGAGAGGAAAAACTCATTGTGCTTTTATAGCCAAACCTTCTGCATCTGTTTAGGTTTGTGCTCAATGCGGATTGGAGGAAGACTGGGGGATAACAAATCCTGCCAATGGGAACACTCCATAGGTACACAGATTTTGGAGCGGAGCTTGACCTCACTTCCTGGCAAAGGGCAGTTTGGGTGGGGGACACATACACACACATGGTGCGGTATACATCCCAATAAGGCAGCTCAAATCTCTCCAGGTACACTAGGGCAAACGCATTTAATAAAAGGATTTAAAAAATAAAACCTCTCCATGTAGCTAACCTGTGCTCTTTTAATTTATTAGCATTCCGAAGTCATCTCAAAGTATTTAACAACACTTGGCATTTACACCACATGGGCCAGACGGTCTGCGGGTGTAAAGCAGACTAGATCTACGGAAGTCTATAGAATGAGGGTGAATTGGCCCAAGCTGAGCCCATAATAATGCTGTTCATTTTAGGAACTTGATGGACTTTGCAAAAGTGGGTGAATTTTATCCTCCCCAAGGCCTGGACAGGTGGAGTGATTTGCCCAACAGTTGCACGGCTGGGAATAGAACCCAGGGAACCTGGCTCCCAGTCCCTCCCTGCTTTGACCACTAGCTCACGCTACCTCCACTGAAGCCCCTAGGCAGGATCTTCAGCTGATGTAAATCAGCACAGCTTCACTGACGTCAATGGAGCAGTGCCCGTTTGCGCTGCTCAAGGATCTGACCTGTCTGGTTGTCATGCACAAGTCATTTAGGGAAAGGCTAATACTGTGGTGGTTGCATCTCCGAACTCCATGCTGAGGCACCAAGGGAAGTGGCCTGACTTAACACTGAAATGAATGGGAGCTGTGGGTGCTCAGCAGCTCTGAAAATCTTAATATAAGAACTAGGGGCCACCAAATGAAATGAATGGGCAGCAGGTTTCAAACAAATAAAAGGAAGTTCTTCTTCACACAGCGCACAGTCAACCTGTGGAACGCCTTGCCTGAGGAGGTTGTGAAGGCTAGGACTATAACAGGGTTTAAAAGAGAACTGGATAAATTCATGGTGGTGAAGTCCATTAATGACTATTAGCCAGGATGGGTAAGGAATGGTGTCCCTAGCCTCTGTTTGTCAGAGGGTGAAGATGGATGGCAGGAGAGAGATCACTTGATCATTACCTGTTAGGTTCACTCCCTCTGGGGCACCTGGCATTGGTCACTGTTGGTAGACAGGATACTGGGCTGGATGGACCTTTGGTGTGACCCAGTACGGCCATTCTTATGTTATGTTCTTATGTTGGGTGCCTGGCTTCAAGCAGTCAAGTAAACATGGTGGCCAACTCTATTTTGGAAGAGAGAAAATGAGTCCCCCACCGTCTTGTGGGTGCCATTGCCCAGCCACAGGCCTGTTCTTGAATGGAGCACAGGAGACTTAAGATGAGCCTTAGAGGGTCAGCAAAGGGGTTGGGTTTCTTTAATTGACTCTGTATTTATTTTCCCACAAGCTGCCTTGGACGCAGCCCTGATGAGCAGGGATTTTCCCAAACCCAGCTGTTTCCCTCCCCTCCCCCAGGTTAAAGGGAACTGCGGGGCTGGCACACAGGTCAGACTACGTAAGAGCTCTGGCTGCGTGTGGCAATCCAGTAAATAACGCAGGGTGGGAAGCGCTGGTTCAAATGAAGGGTTGTGGCTTTGGTGTGATTCCTGCCAAGCCCAGGGAATCAGGCTGAAACCCTGGTCTCCCAATGAGCAGCAGAGCACTCCCTTTAGCTACCAGGCAAGGCATCAAAGCAAGGCATCCTTTCAAATGATCAAAATCTGGGACCGCGCTGAAAGCAGTGCTCACTGTCACATGCTAGCCGACACGTGGACCCGATTCTCCGCCGCCTTGTCCATTGTGGAGTCATTTACCCCTGTGCACAGCTGCTCCCAGAACAGAACACTTTGCCCAGGGGAAATCAAAAGATGGGGGAAAAAAACAAAAAATCAAAAAACAGTGGAGACCTGGGAGCAGCTGGTGCAAATCAGCATAGTTCCATGGCTTCACGTATGCTGGCTGAGGGTCTGGGCCTCACAGCTCGATCCATCACCACTGTCATTTGCACCAATGCCAAGTTAATGCTGAATGCCATCAAATCAGAATGGTTGTGTTACGTCCCCACTTTGCACTGGTGTAAATGATCGGGTGAGGTTCAAGGATGAATTGAGCTCTCCATGGTCTTGGGAAAAGGGCAGGGGGGTTAACCTATCCAATATTAACAAAGCCCAGACCTGCTTCTTTTTAAAGTTACATCTATGAGACAGTTGCATGCAACCAGCTAATAGGGTCACCAGATAGCAAGTGTGAAAAATCAGGACATTTTTTTTTTCGGGGGTGAGGGGATATAGTTGCATATATAAGACAAAGCCCCTAATATTGGGACGTCTGATCACCCGGCCAGCAAAACACACAGGCCACATTTTAAAATGAATAACCCTATCTATAACTCATAACGCAAGCTACGCCAGGTGGAATCTGTTTGGGCATTACTAGAATTCTTTGCAGAAGGCACAGTGCTGGTCAACTCGTTTAAACTGGCATAAATGGAGCTAGGCTGATTTATTCTCATGGGGCTGATTTATTCTCATTTTCCCCATTGTGTGTAGAAAACTCACAGTCACAGACATCAGCAAACGAGCTAATGGTCCAATGCACACTGGAGTCAGTAGGAGTCTTTGCATTGACTTCAATAGGCCCTGGATCAGGCTCTTGGAGCACTCAGTCAGGGGAACGATCTCAATGGCTCAGGGACCTCAGTGGGAAATTACTCAGAAGGCAATAAAAATGTTCTCTCAAGGAGCCCGGTTACATAACAGCCCATGCCATGAAATAACTAGCTAAACAAACAAACCAATGCATTCATAGTTCAAACAGCACGTTGGTTTGGAATGCAGTTGTTGCGCTCTGCCAGCAGCGCCCGGGGAAGGGAAAGACTTGAAGAATGGCTGAGAAGAGGACTCCAGATCCCCCATCCACCCTTAACACTGGAGACCATGCTTAGTGGTGTGAGACATCTCTGGGACAGGGTCCAAACTTCCTATCTCCGTAACAGGCTGATTCAAACTCCCAGAGGAAAACTCGCCAAACGTCAGGGTTTGTAATCTGGATCCAAAAATCAAATTCGTCCAAATAGAGGGGTTCGAAACCTGGATCCAGATCCACCCCCCTCCCCCCAAGGCATTCAGATCCAACCAGTTAACAGAGACAAGGGGAAGCTGTGAACACAGATCCGGGGCCTAGAGCCAGGAGTTTGGTTCAGGCTAAGCATAGAGCAGAGATGATATGCTGGGCCCTATGTTATCTGCTGAAACGAATACTGAAAGAGCAGGTGGAGCAGATTCTGTGCCTGGCTCCTGCCCCTATATGCCACCATTAATGCAAATTCCCCTAGGGTACCAGCACAGCATAGGCTCACTGTGAGCAGCCCTCTTCTGCCTGCCCCCCTCATCAGCCACAGTGCAGGGGTTTGTGCTGGGGTGAGACATACAGGGTGGGACTACAGGGGTCCCGGGCACTATTGGGATGCGTTGCTGTAAGTTAGAGCAGCTGGGGTCTGCTCGGGCTGCAGCCCAGAATCTGGCAGATAGACAACTGGTGTACAGTCCACTCAGCCTCAGGTCTGTGCCTCCGGCCCTCAAGCCCACAGTCAGAGCCAGCGTGTTTAGATGCTCGCTGGATGCAGTTTATTCTGACTTGGCAGCTTGTTTCTGGTCCCACAGCTTTGCCCAGCCAAATCCCCGCCCAGTGAAACTGGCCCCAGGGGACTTTCCCTTGTAGTGCTGGTTCCGCTCCATGTCCCCGCATGCTCAGGGAAGGCAGCTGTTCATTCTCATCTTCGTGCCTTTGCTTTGCAGGGCCCAGCGGGGTCATGGCTAAGCTACCTCAGTCCCATGAGCCCGTCCTGCCTGTCGTCATTTCCCATAGAGGGACTCGGAGACTCCGTCCCTCTGGGACCAGGGGCTCCGGGATGCGTCACACCAGGGAACCTGGTGCCCTCTGAGCTGGCTGCCCAGAGGAAAGGGTCACAAACCACCAGCCCCCTGCTTGCGTTTCTGAGCTGTGTACGGGGGCAGCAGGAACATGAGAAATAGCTGGGCCAGGAGCCGGCAGATATAAATCCCCTTCTAGGGCATCCCGCGGGCTTTGTTTACATAGCAGAGCTGAGTTTCCTAGAGGAGAGGCCTTTCCTAGAGCAGGGGCTTTCACAATGAAGGGGTCCACTTAAATTGATGGCTCCTGGAAGGGAAGAGGGTCTCATGGTCAGGATACGAGACTGGGAGCAAGGGGGCTGGGGACGTTTTCCAGCTCTGCTATAGGCCATGAGCGAGTCGGGGGGGGGCACATTGCCAGGAGCACGTGGCCCCATTCTGGATGGGCTTCTGCGGGGCTGAGAGGGAAGTATGTTATGAGGCTGGACTTGTGCCCTAACCTCTGGCCATATCTGGGGGGATTTGGCTCTTCTCATAAAAGCCGCCGGGGTGGGGAGCATTGGGGCCTTTAATCTCCTTCACCCGTCTATACAAGGAGAATAATACTCCCCTTCCCCGGTGTGCAAAGGGGAAGGGACATGGGTCTTAATTCAGTGATGCGAGTGGCCATGTCAACCCTACTGGCGCTACAGCAGCAGCAGCATCATGGCACTGTAGCCGTAGTGCCATAGTGTAGACGCAGACTCCAGCCCCGGAAGTGGTTTCCCCATCCCTGTAGGAACACCCCCTCCCCGAGCAAGAGTCACTAGGTCAACGGAAGGAGAGGTTACTCACGCTGCGCAGGAGCTGTAGTTCTTGGAGATGCGTGGCGCACCCATAGGGGCTCTTCTACCCTTCTGTAGACCTACCCGGCACAGTGCTTGTGGGTGTGGAGTTTTCACACCCCGGCACCGGAGCTACGTTGACCTAAGTGTCAAGCGTAGACCAGGCCTCGGAATCCATGCGAGAGGCTCAGCTGACAACTGCTGCCGAAATGCAGAGTATATCGTAGCTGGAAGAAGAGCAACCATACTCTACATCTGGATGGTGGGAATAGCCCTTTGCCTCTCTACAGCACCCTGCATCTGAGTAACTCAACACTAGGAATGAATTAAGCTTCATCCTGCAAGGGAGGTGAGCACTGTGATCGCCTTTTACAAATGGGGAAACTAAGGCAGAGAGCAAGGAAGTGACTTGCCCAGAGTCACACACAGCAAGAATCGAACCCTGGAGTCCTGGCTTCCAATCCCTTGCTGTCACCACTAGACAGCTACCTTCCAGTGGGATCGGGATTGAGTGGCTAAAGAGTACCTGCTAGTGGAGTAAAGCAGCAGGATCAAACAGATCAGCTGATCAGGTGCCCCCAATTGGTAGGACGGTCTCAGAAGCTCTGTGGCCCCCACTCTGCCCTGGATTGCATTTAACTCAGGTGCCCCCTTGGGAAGGCTCCCCCGGCACCTACCTGTCACTCGTGCCAGCAGCGCTCCTCCAAGGCCCGAGTGGCTCCTGGGGCCCTGAGGGTTTTCAAGGACACGAGTCACGTTTCCCCACACCCTGTCCCAGCTGTTCACGAACCTCCCCTGTCCTTTACCTGGTCCAAGGCCAGCTGGGACAGCTGCTCTCACACTCACTACAGCCCCTCAAGGAATTTTTCAATCAGTCTTCCAGTGGCCCAGAGCCTCGCCTGCGAGATTAGCAGCTGGGGCCGGAGGCAGAATTGAAAAGGCCCATCCAGGGCTTTCATTACCCACTCAGGGCCGGCATTGTGTGAGGCTACAGGAACCCAGGAGCCTTGATTAACAAATTAATGAGCATAATGAGCCAGTGGCTGGACTCAGATGAAGGGAGGAGAAAGATAAACTGGGAGGGCCAGATTCTGGGCTATGTCTCACCAAAGAGGAGCAGGACAGACGTGGTTTTATGCCTCTTGGATTCTGGGCTGCTCTAACTTACAGCAGAGCCCTCCAGTTGCTTGTGGGGAAGGCCAAATCATCTGAGACAGAGCACTCAGGTCATCACCCTTCCAGTCCCAACACAGCCCTGCGCTACGTGCTGTGAGGTGGGGTGGCGTAGGGCCACGTGAACCAGCTCTAGGCTGCTCCTGAGCCAGGGGAATTCATCCCGGACCTGCTGTGGCCCGTCTTTGCCACCAGCACAGTGTCAAAGGGCCGGAACCAGCACTGACTCACTGTCCACGTGGTACAGTCCACAGTGGTGAGTGCTGGAGTCTCCTCTCCCTTACGGAGGTGTCAGTCGAAAGTAACCAGAGGTGTAAATGCAGTGAGTGGGAAGGGAATGGGGCCCGGCAACAGGCCCAGGTGGGGGAGGGCTTTGCCCTCGTCTGGCTGAGCCAGTGACCCAAAGGACAGACTGGGAGTTTGTTCTTTGCGTGTTTCAAATTTAAATGTAGTATGGACCATCTGTAGCTTTCCCAGACCTAAGGAGGGGCTCTGCCTTCACGCCCTGAGAGCTCGGCTGCAGCAGAGGGACACTAGGAGGGTTGCAGCAGGGGAAGCTCAGAGCGGGCTTTCCTTAAAGAGACAGGCTCCTAAAAGCTGCAGCCAGTTCTGAGTTCTAGTGCAGCCCCTCTGCTGGGGGCTCAGCTGCTAGGGAGGAGCCACAAAGCCAGCTGACCGATTCCCTGGAAATACCCCCAAGCTCAGGGTGGCAGACACTGCCCCAAAGCAGCCCACAGCAGGCCGGGGGGTGGCTGGGGAGACTCTTCCACAGACCTCACAACTCGGCAGATTTTCCTGATTCTCAGCCAGTTTGCCTTTGCTCAGTATTACTCCTCACTTCTTCCTTGGACCACGATTCTGCTACAGTCCCTGTGCGATAATTATAACTGCTCAGTGCTGGAGCACACCAAACCCCTAAGGAAGCAGGAGCATGCCAGGTACATCACAGCTCTGACGGGGCTTTCAGGTGCTAGCCCTGGGGGGTCCCAAGAACCACGCAGACACACGGCTAAGGGAAAGGGCACTTTGCTAGGGCTGGCAGGAGAGGGAAAGGTTGCAGATGCCTTAGGTCCTGTAGCTTAAACGGTTACAGTCCAAAGTGAGTAGGGTGACCAGACAGCAAATGTGAAAAATCGGGACGGGGGTGGGGGGTAATAGGAGCCTATATAAGAAAAAGACCCCAAAATCGGGACGGTCCCTATAAAATCGGGACATCTGGTCACCCTAAAAGTGAGCCATAATGGTTCCTGTTTGAGTCCCAGGGGCAGGCCAATGGAGTCAAAGCTTCTCAGGGCTAGTGCCTGGGGTGCCATCTCCAGTCCAGTCTCTATTCAAGCAGGCATCCAGGCCAGGATCACTTAGTGGTGTGTCTCTCATTGGGGCCCCTCTGCACTGGCTCCCTACCAAGTCATCACTGCTCCCCATAAAGTCCCGCACAGACCTTCACCCAGCTGTATCATCTGGTAGCTGCAGCCTGTTCCACATGCGGCTCTGCATAGAGCTCCTGGGGATTCCGCTCCGTGTGCGGTTTCTCTGCACCTCCTGGCTAGCCATGCGGCCACTGCCTCCCAAAAGTGCCTCCTGCCAGAGTCCTTCCTCCGCTGTACAGCGGGGAAGGTTCCAATAGGCGTTGTTGTCTCCTGCTTAGCAGGTTCATCACACATGTATCCACTGTAGGAGTACTCAAGTCTCCCCACCCTGCCCATCTGTTTGCAAAGTACGCTGCACAGCCGTGATGGCTGGAGGATATTTTAGTGGCTGCGTCTTTGCTCCCTTTGCCCTGGGCATCGCAGCTCTTGCTGATCAACATGCTGCTTTTTATAAAACGCCTAAGGAGCTGCTGACAACGCCCTTAGGGGAGAGGATTCGACAACACGCAGAGGAAGAAGATGGAGCTGCCTTTATTAAACAATGTCAGAGAATCACAGGCACCAGCAGAAAAATTCGGATGAAAAGGGGTGACTTTTGAAACAGCCTTTCCCCCTTCTTGTTTCCCAAAAGCTTAGCAAACTGTACAATCAAGTGTCCACCTGGGGACTTATTTACAATGGACCTATCCCTAGAATCCTTACTCAGCGTATCCTTAGGCATCATTCAGTGAGTAGAGCCCAAACAAGTAATAAGTAGGGATCAGGTTCAACAATAGGTCTGCAAGAATTGCTGGGACACTGACTAATGCCAAGGGCCACAACACGTTTTATCCAAGAGCGCGTGAGTATTTAAATGCCAAAGGCTTGGTAGCCAGGATGGGCCGGATTTTCAAAAGAACCTGCAGTTCTCAGTGACTTCCGCTGATGTTTTGTGTGCTCAGCACCCCTGGAAATCACAGCCAACATGTGGAAACAACGAAGGGGGAAGAAGAATCTCAATCCTTCATCCCCCTACGCTGGAGGGTCCAGAGACTCTTGACCTGAGAGCTCCCATCCCAGCAAACGTGGAGCCTGCTTCCGCGTTCCTTGTGGACTTCGGTAAGAGTTTTGAGTGCACCTGATCCACGCTTGGCAAATGCACCGTGAGCAGGCTCCATGTGACTATTATTTATGAAGTGCTGACTACGTGCTTTGAGATCCACAGGGCCCAGGTTTGCTGCCAACGACCCACCCAGGGGCACTGCATTACATGAGCAAGTGCTGTGGTTGCTACAGGGACATTATACAACTGCATCTGGGAGAAGAAGAGGTCCATGAGAGTGGGGGTTCCTTAAAAAGGAGGTGAGTGAGGGGGGCATGGTAAAAGTATATTCAATAATGAATGGCAGGGAGATCGGGAGCTTTGCTTCTTCCTGCTTCATTACACAGGAACAAGGGGCCAGTCAATCAAATTCTAAAGGGATTAAAGGAAACAAACACTTGAACACAACACGCAGTTGGACTCCGGAATTCATTGCCACACGGTGTGGCCAAAAAATGAGCAAGGTTTAAAAAGAATATCCAGAGTTATAATTGAGGCTAACAATTTTGGAAGGGACATTAAACCTCATGCTTAAGGGCTTAAGCCAACCTCCTCTCAACTGTTAGAGACCTACTATGGGGGGCAGATTATTCCACATCAGCCTGTGGCAAGGTTTCTTATACCTTCCTCTGAAGCATCAGAGACAGCGTAGTGAGCTAGATGGACCCTGGTCCGATTCAGTCTGGCAATCCCTGTGTTCCTACGAACAGGGCGGGAAGTGGTCTGCAGAATCGCAAATGGGATGGGACGCAACGCGATCAGGAGGCACTCTCTCTCTCTCTTCTAAGATGTGGGCCACGCAATGGAAAAGTTTGAGACTCCCAGCAGGTGTGGACTGGTTCACAGATACAGGGGATGGAGGAGGCTAGTCAACCAGCCAGACTCCTGAATCAAGGGGAGAATGTATGCAAAAGCACGCTGCACATTCAGGGCTGGAAGTGGGCTCCACAATGGAACATCTAAACCAAGTGCCCCTGTGGGCCCTCCCATTGGCATGTATGGGTCTGGTTCGATTTCACTGTCCAAATGTGAGATCTGGGTGACCCACACGGGTCCTTCCTCTGTTGAAAACGTCGTGCTCAGAACTCTACAGAACTGGCCAGTTTCCTGTGTCGCTGTTTCTCAGAATCAGGCCCTGGGTGAGGACAGAGAGAAAGAGGCCCTGTGGTCTGAGCAGATCAGACTCTTGGGCAAGGATGTTCCTACACTTGAGCCTTTACAGAAACTACCCATGCAGTACCATCTATACCGATTTCATACGGACTTCAGCCTTGCGGTCACATATGCCTCTGGGGCCAGCATTTTCAGAAGTGCCCTCTGATTTGCAGATCCTCCATTTTTTAAGTGCCCAAACTCATAAGAACAGCCATACTAGGTCAGACTAATGTTCCATCTAGCCCAGAATCCTGTCTACCGACATTGGCCAATGCCAGTGGCTTCAGAGGGAACGAACAGAACAGGGAATCATCAAGTGATCCATCCCCTGTCGCCCATTCCCAGCTTCTGGCAAACCGAGGCTAGCGACACCTATGACGATTTGGGGCTGGTTTTCGCAGATGCTGCGCATCCCACAAATCGAACTGAAGTCAATGGGAACTGAGAGTGCTTGGCCCCCTCTGAAAACCAGGCCTGAGGTATTTCAGATTGACTCCCTCCCCCCAAACAGAAACTCTCCCAATCCCTCTGGAAAGTTGTGGCCGTGCTGCATATCCTCCCACCCCCTCCATCCCATGCCTTTCTCCTGCACCCTTAGGACAGAAAGCAGAGAATGCTTGAGAATCCATTGTAAAGCTACGTCACTTGCTGCAATTGATTCACACCCCCCCCACCCTTACCCCCAGCTCCAGCTGCTCCTTGACTTCACAATATTTTCACCTTGGCTTCCCCGGTGTCCGCTTGCCTCTTGCCGTATCTCAAGCCGAACGAGTTCCAGTTGTAGGCGGAGAGATCCTTCTCCCGCTCCACGAGCAGCGAGCCCTGGGGGACAGAGATGGCTCTGCTCCTGGCTGGATGGATCCCTTGCCCCAGCTGGACTTGGCTGTCCTCCTGCGGCTTGCACAGCAGGGGCAGCATGGATCTCGGTTCTGCCTTCCCAGGGCTGGGCTTGCTTTCTGAGCAAGGAATGGCTTGATCCCAGTGGGCCGGGCTGGCCAGGTATTTGAAATGGTCACCTACAGAGAAAGACGCAGAAGGAGTTGAGGAGGGAAAGTGATCAGTGTCAGACTCACCAGTGGCAAGTGGCAGGCAGTGTCTTTGGGGCAGAGTCTGTCTTTTTGTTCTGTGTTTGCACTGCACCCAGCACATGAGGTCCTGGTGCGTGGCTGAAGCTCCTATGCACCACCGCAATCCAAACAAATAAATAGTAAAGAATTCACAGGCTGCCTGTTATCGTCCAGGGCCTGCCATAATCTTACCCCCACATTTCCCCCAACTCCTTCTCTTTGCCCCCTCTCCCTCCTGCTCCCCACATTCACCCGTCAAGCTCTGGAAATTTAGCAATGCACGAGTTAGCGGTGGAGCGCCCAGGGCCCAGAACAGGGAGAGGGTTCACAGAGCCTTCATAAGATGCCCCAAGGGTTTTCAGAAGAGCTCAGCTCCCATTTATTATGACTCAATGGTGTTGATTACAGAAATGCCAAAGGCCCAGCCACGATCAGGGCCCCATTGTGCTAGGTGCTGTACAGACCCACAGTCTCTGTCCCCAAGAGCTCACGGGCACTTGAATACGGACCCTGCTCTGAATCCAATGTGCTGAGCGCTTCGGAAAAGTCGGGCCCCGACTGTGGGAGCCCTGAGCATTTGAAAATCTCGCCCTGAGCTCTTCTGAAAATGTAGCCCTCGGGGGGTTGTTTTTCAGGGGGGAGCTGAGCACCTGCAGCTCCCCTTGACTGTCACGAGAGTTGTGGGTGCTCAACATCTCTGAAAATCAGATTCATTTCGACTGAGGGCAGCCTGTGCAGCTACTCCCGACCAAATAAAAACATCTGTAATTTTTAAAAGCGTGGAAGCTGTTTGGGGCAGGGACTCTCTCTCTATTCTGTGTTTGTACAGCACCTGGCACAATGGGCTCCTGGCCTCAAGGCATCAGTTAACAACCAGCAGTGCTTAATTTGTAATGAAAGAGGTGCCTGGGCTCAAGCAATATTTTTACTTTCATAACTGATGCGCCAAGCCTAGAGGTGCTGGGGCTATGCACCAAGCTCACACAACCTCTTTGGGAGACGTGACCCTTTCGATTCCAAGCGAGTGGCTTTCAATGCAGGATCTCCACGGGCAATTGCGCTACCTGTGTGTCGAGGGCTCCAGAGGGGGAAAGATCTTTCTGCGGGTTCCCCAAACGGAGCATTGGAGAAGAAGAGAAGCAGGAGCATGGAGCTGAAAGGATTCATCCCGGGCTGGCCCAGACCTGAAATATCAGACAACGGGGGAGAGAACACAGAGGAAGGAAGAAGAAAGTAACAACAATCGGTCAGATGGTTTCCAGTCTCCAGGAATGTTCTGCTCTTTAAAGGGAGAGTCTCTGAGATATCGTCTGCTCTCGGTGACACAGATACAAACCCGGGGTGGCTCTATGCTCTGCAGTGGAGTCACTGCATATTGACTCTGCTGGAAGTAGCAAGCTCAGCTGACTAAATTTAAAATGGCTCCCTCACACCTTTTGCAGGGAATTGTGGGTAGACTATAGAGTTCAGACACCCGTCATTCCCCCCATCTGTCTCCCACCAAAATTAATGGGGCTGCTCACCGGCACAAAGCGAAGCACACGATGCACAGGACCTGCGCGTGGGATTGGTCCTTACAGAGGGGTTTTAATGGGATACAAAGCAAAACAGGGACGAAAGTGGCAGGACAGCCAGCCCCCTCCCTTTCATCCACCTGCCAGCAGCTACAGGAGCGGAGATAGAGGCTACAGGGGGTGGCTAACAGCGCACGGAGCCTTTGAGCAAGGGGATCAATATGGGCAGATGAAAGCGGAGCTCAGCAAGCAGGCCCAGCCAAAGACACAACAAAAACCACCCCTGTCCCTGCAGGTGGGGTCAGTATTGCAGCAGATTAATGCCAAGGGCAGCTACAAAGGGCTCCCTGCTGAAACGAGAGGTGGTGAGGAGAGAGGAGGAAAAGGAGATGGTGAAGTCTCAGGCCCATTTTTAGAAGTCCCTTGGGACATACCAGACACGCTGTCTTTCACTCAGGCCTAGGCTCGAGGGGGCCGAAACTCCTTTTGGAAATGGGACTTACATGCTTTTGAGAACTTTACCCAGGACGCCTTTCACGTCTAGGTCATGAATTCGAATCCTGCCTGTGTCTCTTGAGCTGAGGTACTTGTCTGGCCCCCATAATGGTAGGATCTGAACGCCTCGCAGCCTTTGATGTAATTAACCTCACAACGCCCCTGTGAGGTAGGGCAGTGCTGTTATTTCCATGTTACTGAGGGAGAACTGAGGCACAGAGAGACCAAGGGCGCCCAGGGAGCGGCAGAGCTGGGAATGGCACCTGGATGCCCCACGTTCCAAGGCAGCCCCCTAACCACAGGAACGTCCTCCTTTCCGTCTGTGGCTGTTGGGGCTCTTCGGTCGTCCGTACGAGCTGACAGCCCTATCTCAGCCCCATTCCTTCAATTAACTGCATAGAAACTTCATCACTGTCCGCTCCAATTAGCTCGCACTGCCAACAAGGTAGCAACGCAGCCGACGGGCGCGAACGGAACACGGGCCTGAATCCTCTCACTAAGAAGCTGCGCCTGCTGCTCAGAATTGAGGCTCGTTCCTGGGGGGCGGGGGAAGCTTGCGTTCCTGTGCCTGTTTTGTAGCTGACGAACTTCTGGGCCTGACCCTCAGAAGCCCTGAGCACCCAGAGCCCTACGTGAAGCCAGCGGGAGCTGTTGGTGAATTGGCACCTCTGAAAAATCAGGCCCATTCTGTCTGTTTCTTATGCTCCCTTATCTGTCTGTCTGTCTCCAACTGTCATCTCATCTTAGATTGTGAGCTCCCTGGAGCAGGGATTATCTTTATGTTCTGTGTTTATCCACCACCTAGCACAATGAGTCCTGGGCCAGGATGGGGGTTTCTAGGCGCTACTGCAACACAAATCATAAATAAAGAGAATCATCTCCAGGGCTGCCAATCCCGCACTCTTTGTTGGCAATAAGGACCCTTAACTAAACTGCACAAAGAATTCTCGTCTGTCCTTGGACCCTTCACTGTGCTCCGTTAATGGAGTTAATGTGCTCATCTTAAGGAGTCCCCAGGTTAACTGCAGTAGGCTAACACTGCAATTTCTCCTAGCAGATTGGGACACTTTGGTCTGTCACCTGCTATGGGTCACAGCACCCGGATGATATTTTATATCCGTATCTCTCTAAACAGAACAGCCTATCTGGAACGAACAGGGCTGTTCACCCTTTTCATTTGTTCCCTTGCATCTTACAAGAAGTCAAACCGGCTTTTAATCAATTCCAGGAAACCGTCCCTATCTTCTAAAGAAAAAGGATACTGCATTAGCTCAAAGTCCACACGTAGGGCAGATCCGAACACGGCCATTTATTACTAAAAAATAAAAGCCTTGAAACACAGGGTAATTAGGACAGTTTCTTCCTATGCAGGGACATTCTAAAATTAAATTGAATGATTTTATTCCATTCCAGGTCTTTGGAGTTCTTGAGAAAACATAAGAAACACAGGCGTATATGATCATTTTTCCACTCAGCAACACACACACACACTCTCTCTCTCTCTCTCTCTCTAAATGTGGATAAAATTTGTTGGACTAACAGTCCCTGCAAAATTCCTTTTCTAGCTACTTTAAATAGTTGAGGAGTAAGAGCAAGTGGTCATGCAGATAAGGGAGACATTAAAGGGTGAAATCTTGGCCTCCCGGAAGTCAATGGGAGTTTTGCCATTGACTTTGATGGAGCCAGGATTTCACACACAGCGTGTAGTTTTAGACCCAAATTGCTCCGCATGGCATGGTCAAAAAGCCATTTCATGATTATGGGGCAAAACGTTCTCTTGTGACAAGCCAGCGCAGCACAGGGCTGGGAGCCAGGAGCCCAAAATTCCGCCCCCAGCTCATTTTAGCTTGGTCTATATTAGGGACATTTTGAACAAAAAATCCCATTTTTTGCTAACACCAATTCATATCCATTGGTGGTAGCAACATAGGGAGCCCTACTGGAGATGTGCCCCCTGCTGCTGCCAGTGTTTTAAGTTCCATTTTGACTAGCCCTATTTTGAACCGGGTTAGACCACGCGGTGTTTAAAATGCTGGCGGGAGCCTGGGCGAGGTACATGCTCAGCGTTGCTTCCACCGGTGCAACAGAACTGGTGTTAGCCGCAGTCTTGGGTGAGCTTGAGGAGAGTTGCGTCCCTTCTCCGTGCCTCAGTTTCCCCATCTGTAAAACGGTGCGGAAAACCATTTCACTGCCTGGGAAAACCCTAGTGATCAAACAGTGTCTAACTCCTCGAGAGCTTGGGGTCCTTTTACTACCAAAGCACAAAGCATGATCATATTCTATTTGATGCTGATGATGATTAGTTTGACCATTTAAAATCTCTTTCCTTGACCAAAATTAAACATACCCCTCCCCGCAAAACAGGACATTTGGGTTTCAATTTAAAAAGTTTCCATGAAAAGCAAACCCACGTTTTCAGCAGGGGAGAAATGAAAAACGAACCACAGCTTAGATCTTACGTAATCTTGTCCTCCACTTACCTCTGCTGCTCGTGGGCCTTCGTGTGCAGAGTGAGGGAGGCAACTGATGAGACCCTTCTCCCCACTCCGGTCCCTTACAAATAGGTGAGCAGCTGCCCTGGCTGGCTGGATCTCTCTCATCTTCAGTATAAACCTCTCCCCCTTATTATAGGAGCTGGTTGTGATGTCAGCAAGGCTTGGACCCACCTCTACTTTCCCCCGCCCCCCAGCCATTTCACTTCAGAAAATTGCCACTTATCTTTTTCTCGATTGCTTGTTCCTGTGACGTGCAACTTTACTATACACCACTTTAAACAAGAGAATGCAACTTGCCCCTCTCTGGGCAGGATCATCAGCTGGTATAAATGGGCCTAATTCTATTGACTTCAACAAGGCTACATTGATTTATACCAGCTGGGAACTGCCCCCTTCCCCTTCTTAAATTCTTTTCCTTTTCACTCAGGGTACATCTATACTACAGAGGCTATACCAATGTAGCTATGCTGGCATCAGGGCCGGCTCCAGGCACCAGCCTGGCAAGCAGGTGCTTGGGGCGGCCACTCTGGAGAGGGGCGGCACGTCCAGCTATTCGGCGGACGGTCCCTCACTCCCGCTCGGAGCGAAGGACCTTCCACCGAATTGTCGCCGCAGATCGCAATCACGGCTTTTTTTTTTTCCTTTTTGACTGCTTGGGGCGGCCAAAACCCTGGAGCCGGCCCTGGCTGGCATAACGTCCTGGTTTGCAGAATGTCACAACTGGCCGTTCCAGCAATTTCAAAACCTTCTTCCCCAAACGTGTGTCAAGTCGGAAGAGGCGCCGACGCTCACTCACCCTGCTTTGCAAAGTTTCTGCATTCTGCAGCGAAACCACGGCTGGGTGGAAAACACCCCAACAGCTTCACTCCCCATGTTATTCTCAGAGCTGGACAGCCCCTGGGAGCCAGAGAGCGCGGCTACAGCCAGCAGTGGCAGGAGCTAAAGGCTTCAAACTAAAGCTTGTTATTTAAAGAAACCTACGGGATAAAGAGACATGGGCTAAAAAATTCACCAGTTCAGAGAGCTGGCACAGCGCTTGGGCATCACTTTAATCCTCAAAATAGGGCGGAAGTGGCCTTAGCACTAACGAGGCCACAAGAAGCAAAGCAAAGAACCTCCAGTGACCTCCGAGTAAGGAGGCAGAAGCACCATTGTGGACGGCCTTGCTATTAAACGATATGCTCCCACAAACCAATACCATTCGCCATGGCCTGCCGACCCCCAGGACAGTCGCCAGAGGGCCTGCATCACAATGAGTTGAGTCAGTCCAGGTCCCTCATCCATGTCCTTCTTTCTCAAGGAGATGCACTTAATGAATACGAGTCTTTTAACAGGGCATTCGGGGGAACAGCAAGCTCTAGTGAGAGGCTCCCTAGGAAAGCAGCTGAGCTGCCCATAACCGGACGCTCCCACCACACCATGCCCAAGGCTTCCCCGGGAATGGCCCTGGAGGAATTCAGCAGCTAACTAGCTGCATAGAGATATTGCACAGCTGTAGAACCACAGAGGCGTGCTGCTCCATTAGCCACTGGGCGGGGGACAAGTCTAGTAGCCCATACACAGGGCTTACTGGGGCAAGTCCCGGGAGTTGACCCTGGATGTGAAGCTGCTGTCAGTGCTGCAGGGGGTCAGTGGTGTGGAGCACGGGGGATTCAGGAGGGACCCACCGCACAGAAGCGATGCCAAGTGGACCCGTTTTGGCTCTGGCCAGGGAGTGAGAGTTGCCCACCTCTGTGTGCCCTGCTCTTGCCAATCACAGGACAAGTTGATGTGACTGTCACCTGCAGGAAGGGGGTCAGCAGGACTGGCTTGGTGGCCTCCTTAGAGCTAGGGTAGGTAAGAATGCGCCCTCCAGAGCAAGAGATGGGAGAGCGCCTGCTCCTTCGGTCCTCCATGGCACCTTGCCAAAAGAGGGCTGTTAAGTCCCCCTGTTCGCTTCAATATTCAGCTGCCTCTTTGCTGAGAGAGCCCTAGGGTTGCTATTTTTTGTGATGGAGATGCCCGCCCAGCGGGAACTGGGCTGAGACCCAACACACTCATTCCGCACAGGGGCCACCAAACAGTGGTCTGACATGTAGCTGCTTTCTGTCCCTATGCAACCAGGCTGGGCTCGACCTGGGGGTGCTGGAAGCAAACAGCTTCCTAGCTCATGACCATCCACTTTGTACCCTGCTGGCCCCCACCACAGTGCCTCGTGCAATTCCCCCCCACCCCCCGTGCTGGTGCAACACAAGGCTTGTGCAGCCCTTTGCATAAGAACAGGATGGGAGGGGGAATGACCAGAGTGCTCAGTGCTCCAGCTTTTCGGGCTGCAGAACAGCCAACAGGAAGCCAGGGCAGGGCTTTAGGAAAGACAAGGCTGAGCCCAAAGCCAGCGGTCAGAACATTCAGCCAAGGAAGTGATCTTGTGATCATAGGTGTGTTATAATGCAAGGTAACATGGCCAGATTCTCAGCTGTTGTATGTCGGCATCGCTCCATTGACTTCCAACGGATCCGTGCAGAATTACAGCAGCTGTGGATATGGCCTTGTTCCGGCAGCAGCTTAGCGCTCTGCCTGTCCTTTTCCCCATGCAGCATTGTTGCATCACTGTCTGCGGAACCTGCCTCATACAAGACAGGATGGGTTCACTCCTCCTGCTTCCCCGAGTGTCCTTAGCCAGATCCGTGGCCTCCAGCTTCGATGAGGGCTCCGGAGAGGCCCCATTGTTTCTGAAGTCCTTTAGTGCTTAATCATAGCAAAGGCAGCTCACGCTCCTGCAGCCAGCGGTAGACTGAAAAGAACATGCCCTACTTCTCAATAGATCAGCCATGAGCTATCTGCTTGGCATCTGGGCTTCCAATACAGTACATTCCTCCTCGCTCAATTTTCTCCTGTTTGGCAGCAGAATGGTCTTTAAAAAACGAGAGATAATTATCGGAAGTAATCATCGGTCTATTGCTGTGCTCTCCCCCGCAACCACCTGCTTACCCCTCTGCAGCTCTTTATTAATTAATGGCCCCAGATATCATTTGGTTTCTCATGGCCATTGCACACGAAAAGGGTAATTTACTCTCCCTGGATCAGGTCATGAAATGTTAATGGGGCTTAACAGGAGTTTTCATAACCTCCCTTGCCCTCTCTCAGAGCGGCGGCATTCTAAGGGGCAGATTCCGGGCCATGCCTCTTGGGAAGAGCAGTCCAGGCAGGGGGAGCTGCAGGGGAGCTTTATGACCTCTTTGTACCTCCCAGATCCTAGGCTGCTCCAGAGGTGCACATGACCTCTGCAATAAGTTAGAGCAGCCCTCAGCCTTTAAGGCCTCCTTGCATGGCTGCCTGTTGGTGGTTCTGCAGCCCAGAAGAGACGGAGCACAGAGCACTCTGGTCATTCCCCCTTTCGCCGTGCCCCTAAGCTATGTCACTCCTGCACTGGGAGAATTCCCCAACGTGCTGCAGTGGGGTGCAGAATCCGGCCTCAAGGGGCTGGCGCCATCAGTGGGTTGGCCCAGGGAATGGGACTTCACCTTATTTCGTACTGAATGCTGCAACGCCCTTTCAGGGCCTGATCCTGCAGTTTAATGTGATGAGGGACTTTTGCCGTGGACTTGGATGGGAGCAAACTCCAGTTCAGAAAGGCACCTTGAGCTTGTACAAAAGGCACAACACAAACAATTGGATTGCTCGGCCAGAGAACGCAGCTCACTGTTTCACAGCTAAGACGCAGAGACCGGAGAGGAACATTAGTGAAGTCACTGCAGTTTTAGCACCTGCTGCTTAGTGATTTTTAAAATATTACAAAACCAGGATTAAAAGGAATCAGACAGGTCTGAGATGCTCATTGGCCTTGTAGGACTCCATGCTCCCTAGACACTCTGCGTCGCTTCCCATCTCACCATAGAGGCATTAGACACGACTTTGTTTTTAGCTTTGTGCTAAACACCCATTGAAATCTGGCAGCTTCTTTCCAAGTTCCCTGATTCATTTTTGTTTCTGTCAGAGCCCTTCAAGGGGAAAGCCTGTTTCCTAGCTCTTCCTGACCCTCTCCAGGAAAAAACAAACAACCCCCCCTTTAAAAAGGACAAGAGCAGCTTGTAATAAGGTATTTTGTCCAGAATGATTCCTGAGAGCTACTCATACAAGGTATGTCTACACTGTGATCGGGAGGTATGACTGCAGCATGTGTAGACATACTTGAACTAGTTTTGATCTAGCTAACTTGAGCTAAAGGAATAACTCCTCTCCCTCCTAGCTGTAGCAGGCTCCTATCCTGTATGGAGCAGCCATCAGAATGGACACGTACTACACGCTCTGAACAATGTGTCAACAGCAGCATGTCCCTCTAATGCAGTGGTTCACGAAATGTTACAGGGGGTTTTCGGGAAAAAATTCCCTAATGGCGGACAGAGCTGTCCCTAGGAACCCTGGGCAGCACAGGGCCAGCAGCCCGGAGCCCCTGGACTTCCAAGAACTAAGCAGATCAAAGCAAGCAGATCTATCACACTGAGAAGATTTAAACTTCAAGACTCCTTATAAGAAATGGAAAGGGAGGTGGATAGTTTTTGCTGTTTTTAAAATGAAATAGGCAGCTAGTATTGTTTTTAAAATTATTATGAAGAACAAGTTTAAGCTTTGTTGTAACGTGCATTGTTAGCCTGGACTGCTCAAGACCTGAATGCTTGTGTAGGAAGAACTCTTTGAGTTGGCTTCTTAAATACCTTCATGCTTTCACATCTGATACTCCTTGATGAAACATAGGAGCCTTGTCTTATAACAGGCTTATTCAAAGTGATACAAGCTATGAAAGTGAGATCTTGGAAGAGTGTTGCTGTTTTCATAATGTAATAAAAATACTGTAATGATCAATAATAATTAATAATAAATAATGCGTAATAAGCATGTCATAAAAACAAATTTGATATTTCCAAGATCACTGCTTTTATAATTTATACTCAGGTAAAGGAGAAAATCCCTGGAAATATTCATTTTTACGAGGGGGTTTGTGAGACTTGACATTTTAGTGAAAAGGGTTCACAGGTTGTTAAAGTTTGGGAACCACTGCTCTAATGGGACTGGGATGCAATATTATCTCAGACATGCTTTTTAATCCACATACAATTTCACTCTCATGAGGACATGACAAAAGAGTAAATCAACAACTTGCACAACCATCTGATTTGGGAAACTCATTCATTCCAGTGTAGCTCATGGGAAGGTGAGAATCTCAGCCAGATCTCTCCGATTGGGAGCAATCTGATAGCAAGGCTTGGATTTTTGGGTTAATTGGTAGCAGGATCTGTTGGCTCCAAGCGGCTTCCTTCACACAATAAAAGAGCATGTCCAGTTCAGGTGGCTCTTGGCTTGGAGAGACCGCAGATTAGTGTCTGTGCAATGAGAGCCGGCTGCCCACGGATCCAGGTGTCTAAAGCAGGTGACGTTATCTCCACTAGCTGTTGGAAACTCTTCCAGGTCATACCAAGGAGCTGGTGTCTCCTAGTTTCTGGAATAGCTGCAACAATGACAATTCATTAGCAGTGGTAGTAAACTCCAGTTGAACATAATGGTGACACTTGCTGTTCAGCACAACTGCGCCTGTATTTCCCTTAGAGGTTCAGCAAGGGCGCCCACGGGCAGGCTTCTGGCTTCCCAGCTTGTTGTCTTTCTTGGATGGAGCCCCGCGTCTCTCCCGCTTCTGACAGAGGTATTCCCAGGCTGAACAGTTCCCTGCCTTCACTGTGCTATTCCCAGCAAAGGACAAACTGCTTAAGCAGACCTCCTTGCTTCCTCTTCAGACATTAGAACAGTGTATCTGCCCACAGGTAAGCTACCACACAGCTCTTGTGATGCAAGTGGATTTATCCTTAAGATGAAACCATTACAGAGAAAATGTATTAAAAACAATAAAGGAACCTACATACATACTAAAAAGCTTCCCAGCGATCACCCCAACTCCGCCATGGGCTGTGGTAGCTAATTTGTCCTTCAAAACCCCATAAAAGGTCACCTCTATGGTCCTTCAAAAACCCTCTATGGTCACAAGTACATAACAGCCTCAGCTCAGAACTAGCCCATTCAGGTAAAGTTTAGTCCATCTGTTATACAGTTCAAGGGTCTTTGATCTGGAGTTTCCAGGAGCAAGTAACCAGTAGACAGGGGTCTCGCTCCCCAGGGCATAGCTTCAAAAGGCTGGTTTCACAGGGGAGAATTTGCATTTCCCTCCTCCCAAGTACTTTCCAGGATAGTCACATCACAGAGATTGTCCCCAAAGCCCTTTGAAGTTCCTAATACTTTCAGAGATTTAATTGGTCAGGTTTCTAGAGAAGTTACGTACAATCCCACAATAATCCAGACACAACTGCATTTTGAATAAATGGACCACAAAGGTTTTAAACTTAATTCAATAATGTTTGTCCAGGATAGTGTCGGTCTCTCCCAGACTTGCCCCAGGACAGTGGTTGGCATTGTAACAAGGGATGACCAGTTGAAGTCCTGATGCTATTTGCTATTGAGTACAATCCGTCTCCTCAGCAACTCTGTATTCACAGCTTAAGACTTTTTTCTATACAGAAGATACAGTTCAGACCTCTAGTGAACAGATACATATTGCTGCCTATGAATTAGTGCTGATCAAAAATGTTCACACTGGTGAAATTTCAACAAAAATTGTGCCAATATTTTTCACAGTTTTTTGACCAATTCTAATATCAGTGAGAGTCTAGAGTTGAATGTGGACAAGACAAAAACGATGGTGGTATGCAAGGATCCTGGGAAAATACACAAGATTCCAGCGAGTGACACAGCTGTACGACATGTGAGAAATCACTGCTACACCTCTACCCCGATATAACACGACCCGATATAAAACGAATTCGGATATAACGCAGTAAAGCAGTGCTCCGGGGGGCCAGGGCTGCGCGCTCCGGTGGATCAAAGCAAGTTCGACATAACACGGTTTCACCTATAACGCGGTAAGATTTTTTGGCTCCCAAGGACAACGTTATATCGGGGTAGAGGTGTACTTAGGAAGCATCATTACAGAAGACGGAAGATCAGCTAACAGCAGAAGAGCAGGAGCAAAAGAGACGTTCTGGAAGAATTAACATCGGATGAGAAGGAACATCAAATCTGAAGACTTTTTTAAATCCCAACTCTTAAAAACTTGCACTTGGTCAGGTCTGTGTTAAATTATGGCTGTGAGACACAGACATTCAAACAATTCAAGCGTAACTGAGGGCAGAAATTTAGCTGCCTCTTTCGACCAGATTTTCCTCTCCCTTTCACCTATGTAAATCGGGAGTGACTCATTTGAAATCAATTAAGTTACATGAGATGTGAAGCCAGTGTGAGAGGAGAATGGGCCAAATTCTCAGCAGATGTAAATCTGTGAAGCTTTGGAAATGTCAATAAAGATCTGTCAATTTACACCAGCTCAGAATTTGGTCCAGTATCCTTACTGGGATCTTCCGCCAGTACCTTGCAAAACCAAAGCCCCCTGAATCTGCATGAAATCCAACCCCAAAGCCTTGCTTACCTTGCTCAGCAGTGGAATATTTCCCAAAGCTCCCAGAAATCCAAAGACTACTGGGAAAAAATTCCTGGAGCAAAACAAAGATCATTGTTAATCAATGAGTGGAAGCTGGGGAAGGGAGTGGGCTGATTTAGGGTCAAGGAAGGACTTTCCCTAGGATCTATAACTGGGTAAAATAAACTCAGGTCTAAAAAGTTCCTGTGAGCTTTCACTAGCTGGGAAATATTGTCCATCCAGCTGATTGCCAGATTGTTGCCAGCACACAAACGGCCATGTGGATTTGGTACGGATTTGGGGCCTGGCAGGATCTCTTCTGGCTCACAGTGTTTGAAATCAATGCCTTGCAAACAACAGGGGAGTTGATCCTGTGACTTTTGTGTGGCTTTCTGGGGAGCTTTGGATGCTTGCTAAGGAATTCCTTAGGGGAATGAGAATGGGGTTTCCTAGATAGCCTCTTGTACCCACAATGCTCTACACCTATGGAGTTTTGCCAGTTACCCTAGCAAAGCTATCGGCAAAGGCCAAAACTAAAGGCATGTAGCGAACAAGTCACCTGAAGAGGGTGATGAAGCCATAGATCTCCAGCAACATGCCCAGAAGAGGCTGTCTCAGGAGCACAATGAGAATGCCTCCCAGGAAGAAACTGGTGCCCTTTAGCTTTTCCTTCTGGAAGAAGAAGTTGAAAGTCCTTCTCAGTCCAATGATAATGGCCAAGCCAGAAAGGAACAGGAGCTAAGCGGAGGAAATGGAGTCGCACAGGACTTGTTAGAGGAGAGAAGGTCTACACATTCCCTTCATTCATTCCCGATCGGGCGCCAACTCTAGCTCCTCTTTCCCGTGTGATCAAAGAGAACCCTCGTCTATCCCATCTGCTGACACGGGCATCCCCCTCTCCCCTCACCTGGGCACCATCCATCACGCTAACGCAGCATCCTACTTGCCTGCTTTTGCAATCCATGTAACCGTTATAAAGGACAATGCATATAAGCCACTGTAATAATGCAGTAAGGAAACAGGCTTGCATTTCTTGCCTAAGTCCCAGGCAACAGAAATGCAGTAGATAAGAGAATGAAGGGCTAAATTCTGCTCTCAGTTATAACAATACCTAGGTCTTACACAGCACTTCTCATTAGTAGATATCAAAGGAGGTCAGTATCATTATCCCCACTGTAGTTGTTTCACTAGTAGAACCCCACTAGAATTGCACTGACTGCGGTAGAATTCCGATGCCAGCTGATTCCCTCGGTGTTAGGAAACATCTCTGATATTTCATGAGAATGAAAATGTGCTCATGTTACAGGGCTCGTCTATATGGAGAGTTATTCCAGAATAGCTATTCTGGATTAACTCTTGCTAATTAACGCCATGCGCGGATGCTCTTATCCCGGAGTAAGAGTGCCTTATTCTGAATCCACTCTGGAAATGGATTAAACTACTTTGGAATAAAAGCATCCACCCCTGGAGTTAATCAGGAATAGATAATCCACTTTAAATTTACACCCTACCTGAATCTGACTGAACTTCCATGTGTAGACAAGCCCTTTGTTCTTTTTATTTGTAAATTCAAGACAACTTTTAGAAGGACTTTAGTGCCTGGGAGGAGAGGTGCTGGGCTGACTTCCCTGGAGACTGAAATGCTCTATTTACCCCACACAAGTATGGGCTGCACCATACAAGGGTCCCCCACACCATGTGTCTCAACCCTGATTGGGAAGGACCATCCCCAGTAGGGAGATAGTAGTTTAGTCTCCATGTGATTTGATTCTTGGCTTCTCTTTCGAGGTTGCCTACAAGGGGATCAGTTAGCACCAGTTGTGGTGAGATTAAGGATGTGGACACCATCACAGCTGGACTGAAATGCAGAAAATTTATTTCACACCAACCCGAGCAGGATTTGAACAGAGACTAGCCCTATTTCTCTCATAATAGGAACCTGTACAGGGCCAAAGGGCTGGCACGTTCCACCATGGGAGCTGTGACTGGTTGCAGCGGGGTTGTTGTGTCTGGGCCCCTGTCCCAGTGCTATATTTTGCCCTCAGGAGGGGCAAAGAAGGGGGCCAAGGTTTTGAGGTACTCACGTTTCCAAAGGCCAGCAGCACTGAGTCAAAGTACAAGAGCACCCCAAAAAAGATGAAAAATAGGCCAAAGCCCACAAGACCGACGCCGATCTCTGCAACAGATGGAGGGTCAGCGATTAGGAGCGCAGCAGCCAGAGGACAACGTATTGCTACCAAGGAAGTGTTGGATGGTGCCAGCTTCGGTCACCAAATCCACTCCGTGGTTCCTCGTTGCATCGCCACCTCAGCAAGGAAGGTTAATTTGTGGGTTGTGTCAAATATTTAGAAACCCGTCAAGACAATTTCTATCTAAGGTAGGTTTTTGAGAGCTCACCCACCCCCCTGGCCTCAGAGCGCCTCTCTCCCTATATGTATCTAGGGAGAAAGGGACAGTCTGATGTTAAGCCAGCTGGAAAACAGGAAAAC
This sequence comes from Terrapene triunguis, assembly GCF_002925995.2. Taxonomy (NCBI): domain Eukaryota; kingdom Metazoa; phylum Chordata; order Testudines; family Emydidae; genus Terrapene; species Terrapene triunguis. Next base: position 2,715,125 of record NW_020664549.1, on the reverse strand, counting down.
GATTTCCTGAAAACCTGTGAAGTGGTTTCCACGTGGCAGGGGTCACCTCCTAATCTCCTCCCTCTTCAAAATGGAGCTGAGCCAAAGCTCTGGACTCACTAAGAGTCTTCCCATTGCCTTGAATGGGCTTTGGGTCAGGCCCAGGGCTCTCCAACTTATCTATCAGCCAAACAGCAGCCAAGGATGGGATGTCATAGGGGTTTAGAGCAATGAGAAGCTGGTCTGAAAACCCAGGACACATCTGCAAACCTTGTGTGTGTGTCAGGGCATGAGTTACTCACTTCATTTTCCTCTTCAGGGAGATTTGGCGCTCACTAACAGTGCTGAGAGAAGGGAAGGCAAGCGCTCAGCAAACCTCCCACACACCCAGCTCTGCCAATGGCCCTCACCCATAACCCCCCTCTGCTATTCCAGTCCTGAGCTCCCCACACACCCCACAGCTGTGCCAATGCCCCATAGTCCTGACCCACAGCCCCCCCTGCTATTCCAGTCCTGAGCTCCCCACCGCCAGCTCTGCCATCCTGACCCACAGCCCACTGCTATGCCAGTCCTGGGCTCCCCCACTCCAACCTCAAGAACTGCCAGCTCACCCTTGATCTACTTCCCCCTGCCTTGGCATTGTAGACCCAGACCTCATCTGAGCAGACGCTGCCAGTTGTGGTGAGTTTGAGTTCTGCAGAGCTGTGAAATGCACGTTTCCCTCTTCTGTGGAAAGGTGTTTCTGTGGTGTTGACAAACACCCATCAGGGTTTGCAGGGACAGTACCAGACTCAGGGCCCTTGGGGCAGGGGCAGGGGCAGGACAGTAGTTCACTCTGCCTCTGACACTCCCTGATCTGCTGTGACTGGTGCCACAGAGCAACCTCCAGCTCCAGCCCAGACTTGGCTCTGAGCTCCAGCAGTCACAGCATCGCACACCGGACGGAGCAGATAAGCCCCAGCCTCTGAGACAGGCTGTTCCCCGGGTTCACGGAGTATCACTGACGAGTTAACAACCAACCCCCCTGAGTCTGCGTCCCTTACTCACTCTGAAACTCCGTGAGAGACACCATCTTCCCTGGCATAAGCCTGGCGTGAAACAAGGTGTGTGTGGAGCGGGGTGTGGTGGGGGGTGGACCCACAACTTCCACGAGCTCCCAACCAGTGACCCTTGGAAAGGTCTTTAATCCCTACCTCGTCATCCCGCAAATCATTAACTCCACAGCAGCGGCAATAACCTTAAAAGGCCCAGCTGCTAATGTGGCACTCATCACCACTAGGTTCCCTCTCTGAAACCAGCACAGGCCTGTAGTCCCTTACCTGGAGCTTCTTCTGCATAAAGTACCCCTGGGGATTCTGCCATCGCTGTTACCTGGGAAAGCGGAGTTCTGTATTGCCCCTCTCTGTTGTTCCTACTGCCCAGAGATCTCTATGAATGGCCCATTCCTGCCTATCAAGGGCCTGATTCAAATCTGACCTACACCATTGTAAATGAGGATGAAAGAAGAGAATTCACAAGGCCTGAGTCTCCCTTGCTTTGTATTGTTATTAGCACCTAGGAGGCCCAGTCATGGAGTAGGACCTCACTATGCTAGGCGCTGTACAAACCAAACAAAAAGACAGCCCCTGCCCCAGAGAGCTGACACTCACCTGTCCCGCCCTGGCTCGATGAAAGCTTGCAACATGCTTTGATCACCCGAAGTGCTGAGCAGTGCCACCCAGCTTGGTCTTTGTTTCTTAATAGTTGCTGGTCCGTGAACGTTTAGAAATAGTGTCCAATGGGGCTTCTCCGGGACCGTGCTTGGGCTTCTGAGCCACATAAGCTTTGCTGCCTCTAATTCTCTCGCTCAGTCGTGCGGCTAATTTCTTCTCCACCGGAAAACTACCCCATGGCCAAGCTCTGAATCTGCTACCTATCCAAGGAGCAGCAACGTCTACCTCATGCACACATCCCGTTGGGTTAAACCTTCCCCCTTGACTCAGCCGTGGCAGGATTCTCTGTTCTACTGCACAGCCTTGCTCCAGAACAGAGCGCGCTCATTCCACATGCAACCCCCGTTTGAATGGCAAGTGGAGAATCTTTATTGTGCAAGGCTAAGTACACAGCCCGGCACATCCGTTGCATCTGTCTGATACAGGGAGCGTGCTCCTACGAGCATTACACCTGATTCACCAGACATGGGCTCCAGCCATCACATGTAGGAGGGATAGTTTGTGAGAAATTAATTATTCATCAGCAATTGGTCTCTTTTCCTGTCTGCGAAATATTCGCAAGGAGGTTGGGAAATGCTCAGACGCATTCGCTGTTCACAATTGTCCCTCCATAGGTCTATTTCTGCCCCATGTCCTCACACTGAGCAGTCCCGTCCCACCCCACTGCTTTCTGGAGTTGGGTTGTACCCTCAGAGCATCCCAATGAGCATGGATTTGCTCCCCACTGAGCCTATAGTTAGCACTTACCCTTCAAGAATCCCCATTAAGCCATGGATTGCATACTCACTTTTTCATTACCAAGCCTCTCGTGGGCTGCAGAGTTGGAAGTCCCCTGCTTGAGTTTCCCTCGTTGGAAATGATGCTGGAGCCAAGGGACTTGTGGGAGTCACTCTGGAGTTTCCACAGAGGATGGTGGGAGTTTGGCCTCTCCTCCCACAGTTCCCTCGGGTGGCCATCTGGATTCCCACAAGGTCCTTCAAAATCACTCAGAAGGCATTGCTACTGAGCTGTGTACATGGAACTCTAGGATTGCTATCCCAGAGGGCAGTGCAGCTGAGTGGATGTAGAACACTGTGATACAGTCTTCAATTACATGGTCACATACTCTTTTTCCATAGGGCCCCTCTTTGGAGATTTTGGAGAATTTAAGCTGCCAAACTCCAACATATCTCTATCTCCACTGAGCATGTGTGAACTGAGATTTTCAGAGGCTCATAACCTGGCCAAATTTGGGTGAATTTTTACATGGATGGTAAAAGACGCATCCCCTGCTCCAGGGCGACCCGCACCCCAAATTTCAACTCCTTCATTGAAAGTATGGTAGTACTAGAGCTACTCAATGAAAGCAGGTACGAATTTTTTTTTTTAAAACATTGGCAAAGCAATGTATTCCCCCCTAGCCTCATTCCTTGAAATGGCCAAACTATTTAAGCTGAAACTTTAAAAAAAAAAAATCAGCTTGGGGTAGACAGTCATCATGAAAAATTTCAGCCTGAATAGTTAGATCGGCAAAGCTATAAGCAACTCAAACAAGGTCTTACAACAGAAATTATGATCCGTTCCAATGATAATAAAGGACCCACAACTCAAGTTAACATCAACGGAAGCTGCAGCACCTCTGAAAATTGGTCCCCTAAATATGTCCAAGCATGTCCGCCCCCTAGCTCTAGTCGCAAGAAGGCCAAGCTCAACAAATGATCTATTTACAAACCAGCAATTTTTATTTTATACAAACTTGCAAGGTACAAATGCATTTTTTCCCTTGTGTGAGATTGGATCTTTTAAGTAGCTACATCTAAAACAAATGCTGTTGGGAAAAATACAAAGCAAACTACCACTGATTTAATTACTGGGAAGATTGGGGTGAAGAATTCAAGCTGCTGAAACGCGACAGCCATTTGACCATGGTCTCTTCGATCTAATGTTATAGTAGTTGTCATCTAAGGTCACTTTTATACAGAAAGAAAGACAGCAACATCACATTGTTTCTTGGATAATTTTATTTGTCTAACACTAGCAAAAATCTAATTTTTGCCACTCCTCCCACCCCCCCAAAAAATAATGTGCATAAATAGATTTTTTTTTTTTGTAGTTTTTTTTTTTTTTTTTTTTTTACAAGAGTCGCTGGTATATGAAGGTGTTATGAAAAATAACCAAAATAAAATTAAAATAATTAAAAACCACAGTTCCACAATACTGTAATATTGTGATCCTCAGCCACGCCACTGAGAGCTCACAGCTTGTAACTTTGGAAACTCTTAAAGTGACAGTAGCAGGGATTGGTCACAGACACTACGTTGTTATTCGCATAGTGGGGAGGTTTCCTCGCTGTCCCCTCTACATCTACTAGGTCGTGCCTTAATGCCAGGAAGGTTCTTTTTAGGAGCTCCCTGTGTCCTTCGTGGGAATCCCTAGGCCTTTCAAGGGTGCTTACCAGTGGGGTTGCCTTGCTCCCCCACCCCTTCCCTTAAATGTACCCTCCCCTAGGAACTGTGTTGTCGGAGCTGAGATGCAGGAGAGCCCTGTTCATGATGGGAGACTGGACTGACTGGAGAGTCAAGGGGGAGCCCATTGGGGGGCTGACACTCTGGTGGGAACTCCAAGTTGTCTCTTGGTTCCATCCATGATGCAAAGGCCACTAATGTCAGTGAGTGTCTTTCCATTGATGTTGGTGGGTTTTCAATTGGGCCGCTAGAAACAATCCTCCTGACCGTCCAACCTCTCTCCTGCCTCTGCTCAGCTCCTGCACCCCAGTTTGGTCCTGGGGGTTCTCCTAGCTTGGCTGCATTTTTCGCAGTTCAGCCACCCCCTTTTACATCTGGGGGCACATTCACAGCAAAGAAAGGCACATCCACCATGCAGAGACCATCCTCCCTGGGCTTATGCCCTGGCGTATACACTTCGGGTGTATTGGTGAGGTTAGCAGCTGGGCTACTGATAGGCAGCCCTCTGCACTAGTCACACCATCACAGAGAAACCATTCACAAAAACAAAAGGGAGGTAAAAATGTAACATTGAAACTCAAGATTAAAAATCCCACATACAGTCACAAGGATCCATGACTGACAGCTGCGTACCAGCAAGACATCCTCTGCAATCCCCAATACGGTACAGTCCTATATGTCTTCATATACTGTGCCTAGACGACCAGCTTTTCAGCATATGCAAATCAGCCTCGCTCTAATGACTTCAGAACGATCCCAATTTACACCAGCTGAGGACCTGGTCATATACAGAGTGCTACCTATTCAGTAACAGGGAAATAAATGCATCATTTCTCAAAACTTACAGTTTTTATATTTTATTTTAAATAAATTTGCTTTTAATAAAAGCAGAAAATATATATATGTATATTTAAATAGGTCTTTTTTTTTTTTTCTGATGAACTGGCAAAGAATCTCCTTTTATAACTCTCTGGCGGGGCTGATGCCAAGAGCCCAGCAGAAAGAGAAAGAGAGAGAGAGAGAAAGTTAGCACAAAACAGTACCACCCGGAAAAGGAGAGAAAAACAAATATATATATATATTATATAAATGTATAATTTCCATAAAACATATATTAAGGCATGTATAGCAAAATAAAGGGCCAGCTTTATGAGCGAACAGGGGCTGTTTGGGATTCCATTATGGGAGCAGGACTATTTTATCCCCCAGGGATGTTATATGTATTGCTAAAAGAAAGGAAGAAAGATTGATTCATAGATCTGATTCTGGGGAAAGTTCTGTCTCCTGGGATGTTTTGTGTATTGCCAAAATTAAAAGCAGACAGATAATCTAAGGAGATGCTAGATAGATCCATTGGGCAGAGAGGTTCTGTTTCCTTGGATTTTATGTGTATTGCCAAACTAGAAAGAAAAATTGATTCACAGGCTACAGCAGGCAGGCAGCCAGCTAGCTCCCATTTCACTCAACTGGTGGCATGGCTGGGAAGAAGTAGAAATCTTGTTAGGTGCTGAGCATTTGCACCTTCTCTATATTTCAGCTGGAGATGTGAGTTCTCAGATGCAATCAGGATCAGGCCAATGGAGAAAGAAAGCTAAGAAATAGATTGAGCTTGATTGCGCATCTCCATTGCGTTGCCTTTTTCAGAACTATCATTTGGAGTTTCAAGTGCTGGGACAAAACAGTTCTTCCTCCATGTAGTGAATTGACAGAGCCCCAGTCTCTAGTATAAGGTACAGAGCTTGATTGTCCACTCCTACACTCTGCTCTGAATTTATTTTGTCTTCATTTGAGTTAATCCTGATTTGCACCAGTGTAGGTAAGAGCAGTGTAGTAAAGGTGCAGAAGTCCAATACTGTCTGATGTTAGAACAGGGCATCTAACTGTACTGGAAAGTCCATAGGAAGAGGGATTCTTGACAGAGGAGCTCAGATAATATTCACAGCAACACTGGGAAAGCTCGACACTTGAGGCTTTCCTATTTCAGGTCAGTTTCGTTACACCAGATCATTTTGCATGCAGCCAGCAACATTTCACAGCTTTGCACTTGAAAAAGTAGATTTTGGAACGAAAAAGCAAGCCCATATTCAACCCAGATTGGTCTTAATTTTGAGCGTAGGCTTCAATTCCAGATTTGGGAATTTTAAAATTCCATTCTAGCAAAAAAATTAAATAGATTTTCAGGTTTCAATACAAAACCTGTCAATTTCACTGAGAATTCAAGGAAAATAATATTGCTGGGATTCCCCTCCCCCCCCAAAAAAGGGGGTCTGGAATGAAATTGCAAGTATTTTTTGTGAAACACAGGGTCCAATTTCCAAAAGAATTCATCTCCCACTTAGGCACCAAAATAAGTGGCCAGATTTTCAGTGCTGTTTTGAAAATCTGCCCATCAATATCACAGCGGTAGCTGCCGGGTGTGGGCACTTTTAAAAATCTTGCCCATGTTTAAGTACCTAAATGGGAGCTGAGCACTTGCAAATCCACTGCGTGGTGGAAAATACATTTGCATTTGCATGCAGCCCTAATTTTGAGAAGGGACAAGGAAACTAACTTGGACAGATAGAAGAAACCTCCATCCTCCAAACCATTGCTTGAACTGAGCTGAGGTCTAGATGGACCTTCTCACTTATGAGTTTCCATTGGGAAGCAGCAGTGCTGAAATAATGCTAGATTCTGCAGACCCCAATGGTTCAGGTAGTTCTGACAAGCTTCAGAAGAGCAGCCAACCTCTTGGATGCTTCTCTGAACTAGATCTCTTCCATCACCCCTGATACGTCCCCCCGAGATGATGATTCTCTCAATGTATTGGGGGGAAACAATGAAGACACATCTGGAAGAGCAGGCTCATCTCATAAGGTACTGCAGGAACGGAGACGGTGTAGCAGTGACTCAGCACCATGCACACCTGATCTCAGTTATTCCAAAACGGCAGAGGAACTAGTCTAGCTCTCTGTTCTTCAGGAGAAAAGAATTTCCAGGGTATGCGTGTCTCAGTACAGTGAGTTACGAGTGTCAGTTGCCTGCGTGCCGTTTCACATGCAAACATAGCAGGGAACCATAGAAGTTAGAGATGGGTATCTAGTCCCTTTCCCAAAGGCCAGCACAGGATTGTTCTCTATGCAGGGATTGCCAGACCAGGAGGCCATCCAGTGCAGTAGCCCATGTCTCCAGTAGCAGCTGCTCAGAGAAAGGTGCAAGAACCCTGCAGTGGGCAATTATGGAATCACCTGTCCGTGGGGAAGCTTCTCCCTTGTCCCATCCATAAGAAGTTGGCTTCTAGCCTGAAAGCAGAAGGGATTAGATCCCCTCCCAGCTATGCTCCTATTCCCTTGGGCCTCACAGCTCTGGTGTCCCCTCCATTTTGGGGTCAAGGCAGTGCTTTCCAGATGGAGGCAAGAGACAGTGACAGCATCAACATGGTACCTGCCAAGACACTGCAGGAAATGCCCCTCTAGGTCCACTCAAGGCCATTCAGGACTAGATATCAAGAGTTAGATGGGGCACTCAGATCCAAGGTGATAAGATGCCCAAGAAATGCCACGGACAGCGAGAGACTGCTGTTCCCTCAGCCACTTCTCCAGCGTTTTGCTCAATCTAGTATTAAGTATCTGGGCAGCAGCCCCCGATTGGAGAGCGAGAGAGAGCGTGTGTGTGTGTGTGTGTGTCGTTCACCCCACTCCCATCCCCATAAAAATGCAAGAAATGAGCATTGCGCTGGGTAAAACAAAACTCTGCGGAAGGGCACCTGTTGCTACCATCCAGAACCTGCTCTGGTCCAAGAGAAAAAAGTATCCCGAAGCCTGTCTCCCTTTCTTCTTGTCGTCTCTATGTGCAAACGGATCCCTCCTGTCCCCAGAAAGCATCCAGGCTTCGCCTGGTCACCACCACCAGCCACTTGGGCTCTCCTAACCCCGTCCCCCTGTATCTTTCAGCTAATTCCCTTACTACATGTCCACATACATTGCACAGACCTGCTGTTCCACACCACCCTTCGCCCTGGGAGGTGAAACACTAGTATTTCACAGATACAGCCATGTCCTCTTAATTTTGCAGATCCCATAACCTCTCCCATTTTCTGCCCAGGAGCCTTTTCCCTCCTTGGCTCCTGTTTCCATCTGTCCATCCCAGATGCCCGCTCCTTCCTTCCCGTGGATGCGCATGAGCGTGAGTGGAGAAACGTGGCTGGGCCAGGTTTCACGGGTGGCTAGCTCCAGAGATGAAAGATGCTAGTAGCCGATCCAGGCCAAGGCCTGGGGAGGTGGAAGGGGTGTGGAGAATGGAGATGGGGTGCTCACGTCAGTGGAGGGCAAGAGCAAGCTCCAACTGCAGCGACGGCTCGGTCCCCGTGCAAAAGCCCCTTCGGGACACGAGCTTTGGGAGACAAATGTTTCAGTGCGGGAAGCAAAGGGAAACGCCCCAGCCTCCAGTGAGACACCATCCCCTCGATGAGATATTCCGGCCATGGAACAGCCTGGTGGGTAGCTGCCAGATCCCCTGCCCTGAAGTTCACGCCGGCTGTGGAGTGGGCCCATCTCCCAGACTGCAACAGATCTCACGCAAAACGTCCATCATTGTAGTAGCAGTGATTTACCAGCGCCTCTCTGCCACTCTGTGCTCCAGCAGGCAGCCCACCCACGGCACTTCCTCCTGGGATGGTACACGGCCAGTTGGGGGGACCGGTGCAGAGAAAAGGCTCCCGTGTTCTCCTTGGCGACAGGTGCCGACGCACAGCATCTTCGTCCTGGACGATCTCACCGTTGGTTAGTGGCAGGGGTTCGGGGAGAACCGAAAGCGATGAGCGAGGAAAGGTTTGGTTGTCTACTCGGGACGCGCATGTTTGTGTGTTAAAACGTGGCTCCGTGGAACTTCACAGCGTTCACAGCAGCCAGGGCTTGTGCTGGAGGGAGGAGAGGAGAGGAGAGAAGGAGTGAGAAAGCTGAGCCCTCTAACCGCCGGGAAGCGTGGCAGAGCTGCACCTGCTTCACGCCCCAGGGCAGGAACGCTCAGGAGCAAACGGGATTTTTGTCCACTCTTGAAAAAAATAAAATGACCCTTTTTAGGCCTGGTCTGTACTGAGGATTCGACCCAGACACAGTCACCTCAACTGCTGCACAAATGCAAAGCCGGGGTAAGCAGAGAGACGCCACAATCTCCACCTGTGCAAACCAGGGGGCTCTGCACCCCTGCAAACCACACTGCGCTGGGGTATCTATGCCAGGGGTGTGCAGTGCTGCTGCTCCACCTATGGCTAAAATCCCAGGGCAGAAAAGGCTGTTTGGTAACTGGCCACTTTCACCAAAAAGAATTAGGGACGTTTTGGAGGTAATCTAGTACTGGCGACAGGAGCTGGGCCAACAGCCATGGAAAATAGGCTCCACTATTCATCCGCAGAGCAGGTCCAGCACAAGCAGCCTTTCTGCCCGCGCTGCCCTGCTAATGGGCCTCAGCCCAGCCCCGGAGGGCTGTCCCCTAGGGATGGGAGGAGAATTCCGTCTCCATGGCCATTTAGTCCCCAACATCTCTGCTGAGGCTGCTGACAAGTCAGTGCCAGCTCGGTGCTGTGTGTCCACTAGCACCTGCACTGAGAACCCACCAATCTCATCTCACACAGGCCAACACAGCCACCAGATTGTACCAGCTTCCAGTGACTCACTACTGACTTGGCCTGGATTTGAACCTGTTACCTAGAGGCAAAGGGTTTCTGGAGCTCATGCTCATCCTGTCTCCTTGGTTTTTGGCCATCATTCCCAATGTCTGTTATTTACATGGCTTTGTCTATGCAGTGAAAGGAACCAGTCTCTCTCGGTGCAGGATGTGTCATTTTTCTTGCCTGTTTTCTCCTCTAATTTGCACCCTTGGCTTTCCGCTGGGGTCACTTCTAATTTACAAGTATCAAAGGGGTAGCCATGTTAGTCTGGATCTGTAAAAGCAGCAAACAGTCCTGTGGCACCTTATAGACTAACAGCCGTATAGGAGCATGAGCTTTCGTGGGTGACATCCGAAGCTTTCACATGCATCCGAAGAAGTGGGTATTCACCCACGAAAGCTCACGCTCCTATACGTCTGTTAGTCTATAAGGTGCCACAGGACTCTTTGCTGCTTCTAATTTACAGTGGATCTAAGCGAGGCGAGAATTTGGCCCACAACATCCATGCAATGCATGGCAAAAGTAGGCTTTGGCGTAGCCAGGACCCACTTAGTCCTGGAATGGGCAGAAACCACCTGCTCCCATCCAGCTGGGCTGCATTCTACCAAGTAATCGAGTCCTTAGTACAACTTAGCTACACCATTAGCTTTTCCTTTGTGCTCAGAAGGAAATCCTGGAGAAAACTCTTGATCCCGAAGAGGGATGGGGCCAGCTCCTCCACTGGTGGAAAGCAGTGTAGCAGGGTGGATAAAAATCAATGATTTTAAAAATGGACTTTTTAAAAATTTAAATCAATTTTTTAAAAATGTAAATTCAATACATTGTTCTTTTAAAAAATAAATGTATTTAAAATTAAAAGTGAAATTATGACAACCTACGTTCAGGCCTAAACTTACTATAGAGGATTCAAATAATTTAATTTAAATAAAAAATATAATATTCAAGCAGTGCAAGTTTGCTGCCGAAGTTCTTAGAGAAAGTCAAAGCACTGAACTGGTTGAAGTCACTGGCTAAGCATCTGGAACCTGAAGTGCAAAACTAGCTTTTGACAGCAGTAGTCTCTTCTGCAGGTGCAGAGATATTATTTTCTTCACTTCAGTTTATTCAGTTAGTTCAGTTTAATGACTAATGCATTCAAAGCTGAGAAACCAACTAGAAATTGAAAGAACACGCAACTTTGCTCTCCTCTTCCAGCTATGACTAAAAACAAGGTGTAAGAGGATCAGATCTACTAGTTCTAAAATCATGATGGACAAGGTGTCCAGAAGCAATCAGGGCTATTCACTAACTACAGTTGATGCTTCCTTTGTTTGTCAAAACATGTTTTGCATTTAAAACTGATTTATTAAACTTTTTTTCTTACGTATTCGGCACATTCAAGGTACTCTTATTTAACTAATAAAAACATTTTTAAATGTTCTTCTTGTGGCTTTTAAATTGAATTCTAATTTTCCTCCAATTAGCTTGGCACAAATCATGAGTAAAAATGAATCATCATCTAGTACATAAGAAATGCTTCATTCCCCATTTCCTAACATCATAAAAAACTACAATTCTGAATAAACGTATGGTAAGCAATATAACTGCTCAAAATAAATGTGTATGGATATAGTGTAACATCCTGGTTAGCAAAAAGAAGTACCAAATTATACCAACCAATGAGAATCAACTTTATAATAAGTAAATAACTGAAAGGTATAAATGCAAAACAAAAATTAAAATTGGTTACTTAAATCAGGGTTTGTTGATTTAAAATCACTGTGATTTAAAATCACTGTGATTTAAATCAATCCACCCTGCAGGACAGTTCCATTGACTTTAGTGGAGCTATGCCAGTTTATCCTAGTGGAGGATCTGACCCAGGGACTCAAAACAAGGTCCTGGACCCTCAGTGTTTCAAGTTCTAAGCCCCTTGTGCTTGTTCCATGGGAGTAGACTGGGCTAACGTGGCAGAGGAGAGTGTTAGCTCGGTGAGAAGCAACGTATGAATGGATGGGAAGAGGAGACTCTTGAGTGAGGTTCTCCCCGTCACCCCTGGAGGCTGAGATGTACAGAGGATGAGATGAAGTACAATAGAAAAGGTGCTTACTTCATGGTTCAGACACGCATAAAATGGCTGCTGTCGGCGACCCGGGATGACTCAGACGAGAGGGGATTTGTCGGTGGAGTCGGGGAGGCTGGGGAAGAGGGAGGACTCGGGGTGGCACATTGAGCTGGAAACAAGAAAGGGAAAAGGACGTGAAGAACACAGCGCTGCAGCTGGCAAGGGGAGAAAGGACAAAGCAGGGAGCAAATTCCAGAGGAAGGCAGAGAGGTTAGAGACGACAGGGGAATATAAAAGAGGAAGGAAGCATGGTCAGAAACAACAGATACACACAAATGGTTCCCCCACAGCATGCACACGTGAGCTCCACACTGGGATCCTCATGGACTTAGGCAAAGATGGGAGGCAGCGCCTATTTGCAGGGAGATGGGCATGGGCCACAGCACCCCATTGCTAGTACAGCCCCCCACAACGCACTGCACGCACCAGGGCTCAGGCGTCTCCTAGTCTGCTCTAGAGCTGGGGCGAGACAGCGCAAAGCTTTTTGACCAGAAAAGGATGGATGACGTTTGTGACAAGTTTTGCAAAAAATGTAGTTTTGAAATTTTTTGACAGAGAAAAAGGGTTAATTTTTTTCATAAGATTTCCCCCCAAACACATCCCTTTCTTCAGCTGGTTCTACTCAAGGCCCCTGCAGAATGCCACTGTTCCATTGAAGATCCTGGGAAACAGGCCCTTCCAGAGAGATGCCCAACCCAACCGCCTCCATCCAACATACACCATATTCTAGTCTGGTCTAGCTACATACACAGTTCCCTTTGCCGTATTATCTGAGCGCCTCACAATATCCCCACAACATTCCTGTCAGGAAGGGCGGCCCTACCCTCACCACTGGGCCATCCTCCCTCTCTTCATGCACAATCCCTTCCATCCAACATCGCTCATCATCTCCACATGCGTTGGAGGCTGCCCCATCTTCCCATCTAGTTTTTGCCGCGTGAGTAATGCTTTGTAGTCACCAGCTGGCTAGCCCAGAAGCAGGGATCTCCAGGCACAGATGTGCTTCAGCGGCAAGAGCTGAGGGTTTGCAGCTTTCAAAAGCTTCACGGTTGAATAGTGCCAATGCAAAAATAAGATGTGTCAGCCCAGGGAGGACAGGTGCAGACCACCAAGCATTGAGAGTAAAAATCTGGTGCGACTCCACTGACATCAATGGGCCAGATCCTCTGCTGGTGTATACTAGTGTAGCTTCACTGACGTCAGTGATTTACACCAGCGGAGGATCTGGCCCACTAGAGTTTCACCGCTGTAAGTGAAAGGAGAACAAGACCCTCTACTGCAGGGATTCTCAGACTGGGGGTTGGGACCCCTCAGGGGGTCACGAGGTTATTACATGGGGGGGGTTGCGAGCTGTCAACCTCCATCCCAAACCCCGCTTTGCCTCCAGCATTTATAATGGTGTTAAATATATAAAAAAGTGTTTTTAATTTATAAGGGGGGGGGTCGCACTGAGAGGCTTGCTATGTGAAAGGGGTCACCAGTACAAAAGTTTGAGAGCCACTGCTCTACTGTCTATTCTCTGCCCTTGTCTGTTCATGGATGACGCCCGTTGAAGTTCACAGAAGTACTATGCATGACCAAGGACAGCATTGAGAGTCAGAGTTCCACCTATTTACCACAGCTGCGGATCTGGCCCATTACATATGTGCATATGGTATGAATACAGGGGCCCCGATTCTGCTCCTACATGCGTGTCATTTCACTGACTTCAGTGGCATTATTCCTGATTTACACAGGGGGGAGAGGCAAGTCACACCCGTTGTTATTACTGGAATTGCCGGGGGGGAGTCGACAGGATTGATCTACCATGGCGCTACTTCAGTTTTACACTGGTGTAACTCCACTGATTTCAGTACAGGAAAATGGAATAGCCCAGTGGTGGATCTGCCTCTGTGGGCCAGATTCTTAGCTGGTGCAAATGGGCATGGCTCTATCAAAATGATGGGAGTTACCCCAATTTACACCAGCTGAGGATCTTGGCCTATGTACCTATCAATCTTATTTCTAAAGGCCCTTTCACTATATCTCGCCTTTTGCCTACACCCCACTCCTGCCAGGTGCCTTGCCTGGTCATCCCTAACACTCATTTTACCCTGAGTTCAGTCTTCTGCCCTTAATGCAGGTAAATCCATAATCATTAGGAATTGTCCATGTCATTAGTACCCACCTGGCTTTGGTCTGCCCCTTCTTGACTTAGGCATCTCCTGTGCCTCATTTTTTTACCATGAAACTGCAGTTCTTTGCCTCCTGAGTGCCTTACCGGAGAGCATGCGGCCCAGCCTGGAGGCTTCTGTAGCCAAGGTGCAGGATATCTCTATCCTCTTCTCCTGCTCCTGGAGCTGGGTTTCTGCATCCTGGGGCACGTCCACCTCTCCCTCGCTTAGAGGGATCACATTCTGCAAGCTGCAGCAGAGAGAGTTTGGTGTTACCGCCCCCTTGCCCCCAGAGCGATGGCCCGGCCCGAAATACAGGGCGTGCTCACAAAGATGCGGGATGTGACCTGGCAGAACGACAGGGTGAGCAGGTAGAAGAATAGGTGGACGAGATGAATGGGTGGAGGGGAGGGGGAGTGGATGCATGAGTGGAATGGCAGATAGATGGATGGCTGGATGGCCGAGGAATTTAATGAGTTAGTGGGCAAATGAATAGATGAATCAGGTGGCTCCATAGCTAAGTGAATGGATTTGCAGGTGCACGGAGGGAGGGCGGACAGACAAACAGCGGCTGTAGTGGATGGGTGGAAGGTCAGACACGGGCACGAGAGAGAAGGTACGATGGAGGAGGCGGTGGTGTGGCACAGCCGGTGCTGAAATGGGCACAGAACAGCACCATCACCTGGATTTGGCAATGAGCGTCTTTATCCTTTCCACTTTCTTCTGCTTCTCCTTCATCTCTTCAGGACTTAGTGGGGTGTCCGGTTCCAGCTCAATGTACCGCTCCGGAATGAGGACCTTGTCTGGGGTAGAGAGCTAGAAGGAGGCAAAAGCAGGTTTTAAGTCCAGGGGTCTGAAGGCAACATGGGCATTCTGTAACTGCACGCATAGAGGAGCGCACAGCAGCCAGCATCGGTCCCTTCTCCAGCCCCCAGTCCCTCCTTCAGGGCTCACCCAGCCTGTGCTAGGACACCCATATATCACCAGTTCCTGCTCCAGCAACTCTCTGTAATCCAGAACCAGCACAACACCCATCCCTGGCCCAGAACCCACATGACACCCACCCTACACTGCATTCTTCTCTGTGCAGTGCCCAGCCCTGGTGTCTGCTCCAGCCCCCAGTCCCAGGCTATAGGACATAAGAGCCCGGGCAAGACAAATGCCTAGAGGGACCTGTCCCTTCAGCCCAGGCACCATTTTCTCCTGCCTGTCCTGGGCCCATGTCATCTCAGAGGTGCTGTCTCCCCCCACCATGTACACGGTCTCCATAGCAACCTGCCCCCATTGCCATCCTTAAGGTGTGTTGCTCCAGTGGGGCCAGGCCTCACCTCCTTACTGATGTCGACATCATAGTGCTGTGGCTCCAGCTCCATCTTGCGTAGCCGGGCGATCTCCTCCCTCGGTGTCTCGTAGACTTTGCCAGAGTCCTCGGTGCGCAGCGCTGCCTCCAGGTCGGAGATGTCCACTTCATGGATGCTGCGGTGTCGGCGCACCTGGAACGGGCCACAGAGCTGCCACCTCAGAGCCAGGACGGTCCGCCAGCAGGGTCACGCCCCTGCTGGCTCACAGAGAGGGTGCGCAGGACTCACAAATGCAAGAGCTGGCTCAGTCTCGCTGGCCTCTGCCCCCCCTTCCTCACCCACTCCTCTAGAAACCCCAGGGTTCGTTCTGTCCGTCCATCCGAGCCCATCACCATAGCCTCAGAGCGACTCCCACACCTGCCTTCCCCTGGTAAGCACTTCCCTATATCCCCATCTCTCACCTCCTTCAAGCACCCCACAAAGGGCTTTCCTCACGCCCCACCGGTTTTGCCCTTCATGCCCCCAAACATCTGACTATTGACTCATCACAGGCCCCAGCCTTAGTAATAACTATACCATCTGGTTCTTCTGCAGTACTTTCCATCAGTACATCTCAAAGCACTTTTCAGAGGAAGACAGTATCATTAGCCCCAATTTACAGATGGGGAAACTGAGGCACGGGGAGGGGAAGTGACTCACCCACGGTCACTCAGTGGACCAGTGGCAAAGCTGGGAAGAGAACCAGGTCTCCCAAGTCCCAGTCCAGCGCTCTAGACATTAAACCAGACTGCCTCCAGGCAAATCCAAACAGGGCCTTTTGGTCAAGGGAGGACTTGCAATCCTGGATCTGAAAACCCTCTTCCCGGGAGAGGGCAGGGACTAATCCACGCCAAGGGAGTTGGTCCAGAAACCCCAGAGGAGCCCGGGGACTGGACAAGCTCAGAGATGTTGTTCTGAGGCAGGCCTGTGGGATAAATGCAAATACCACTCCCAAACCTGACGACTGCCATGGGAAGACCTTACCACTTTGTATGACGCGGGTGCCTTCGTGCTGGGAGCGTCTGGCTGCTGATTGGCTGGGAGCTGCAAACTCCGCCTTTTTTCCTTCATGGATCCACTTTGGTGGCGTTTCATCCGGTCGATCTGCTCCTCCACGCTCATTTTTGCCTTCATCTCATTGGAGAACACGGCGCTTTTTGGCCTCTCCTGGGGAGAATCCAAAAAGCCCCATGGTTACAGAAGGGCCGCAGCGTGGGTTAGGACCCTAGTGTCCCCCAGTAGTGGGTTCAGCCGTGGCATAGGACATCAATGCCATGAGGCTGCTGCTCTCCGCTTGCTGTCTAGGGGAAAGGTTTCTACGCGAGACAATTAGTGTCTCAGCAGCTGTTCCTGGGAAGCCCAGGATGGGAAGAGCACGGGGGCTGGACTGAAGAGCATCAGCAGAGTTGTGGCGGAGGGGAGCGCAGGGCTGGGCTAGCAGGGGGCCGTGGGTTGGGATTGAAGGGCACTGGCAGAGCGGTGTGTGTTGGTGGGGATGGGAGGGCTGGTCAGGAGAGAAGCACCGTGGGTGGGACACAGCGGGACGGAGAAGCCCCGGCTCGGCTGTGGGGCAGCCAGGGAGGCGCAGACAGACACTGAACTGGAGCTCAGACATTCAGACCAAGTTCAATATCCGGGGGAAGGATTCCCAGGCCTTGCAGGGTCAGGCAGACGCTAATCCGGTTAGGGAAGCCGGGGGTTCTGCACAGGTGGCATTTCCTGCAAAGGGCTTCAAACACCACCTCCTTGGGTCAACACAGCTCAGACAAACTCCTGTGCCTCTCACAGTCCCTCTCCTGAATGCTCCAGGGAAGCTGGCAAATGGGCTGTGAGCCAGACACCTCCTATGGGCTTCCTTTATTTTATCCCAGTCTCTTCCACCTCTGCACCCGTCCCACCTCCCAGGAGCCCATTCCAGCACCCTGTACAATCTCCCATCTCCTACCCCAGCCCCGATCCACATCCCTGCATCCCCTCTACTTCCCCCCCGGGCCCTGCCCCCCATCCCAGGATCCCCAGTGACGTGCAAAGCAGAGAGCCGCAGCCTACCCGGGAGCTCAGTCCGTTGGACATGTTGCTGGTGCTCCTCCTGATCACTCCCGAAGTGGGTGCTGAGTCCTCATCGGTGGGAGACTTGGTCCTCGGGGGAACGATGCCAACTGGGGAGAAGCAGAAGAGAAGGTAAATGCTTGAACCCAAATCAGTTGGCTACCCATGGGCCCCATGCTGGTTTGGGACCTGGCAAGAGTTCCCCTGAGCTGAAGGTTGCCTGGGTGGTTCACTGCTCCCTGCCCTCTCTCTTCACTGCTCATCTTTGCTGGGTGCAGAGGATGTGCTCACACCGCCGCTGGCGGGGGGTGGCTGCGTACTCACTGTGTACTCCAGGGGAGTGCTGCCGGGCCACTCGGCACTGGGAATGCGCAAGGAAGGACGCATGGCCCTTCCCTCACACCTTTCCCCTGAGCGTCTCACAGCCCCAGCACCCCAAGAGATTATTATTAAACCCATTTTACAGGGGAGAAACTGAGGCATGGAGCAGGAATGTGACCTCACCCCAAAGTAACACAGTCAGTCAGTGGCAGAGCCAGAAATAGAACCCAGGAGTCCTAACTTCCAACTGCCTGCTGGGATTACTAGCTCAATGCAATCGTACTGTGTGCTTCAGGGGAGCACGCAGGGGAAGGGCTGGGGAGCTGATCTGTTAATGCAGCAAAGAGCCCCCATGGAGGCGCAGAGCCTGAAGGAGTGTCCTCAGACATGGAGGGACCTCGGCATCCCGGAGGCCTGGTGACAGGACCCTGACTCTCCCAGGTGCTGCCGGGTGGAATAGCCTCTATCCAGAGGGGCAGGAGGAAATACTAGGGTAATAGTCTCCTCCCAACTCCCTCCCTGCTTTTCGGTAGCATGCTCCACTGGGTGCAAGCAGATGGCCCCAGTGAGCTCCGAACCCAGCTTACTGCATCCTCTTAAACTGTGCCCTGCACTGATAAGGTACCATGGATTTTGATAGGGAGATCCCCAGCCCCAAAATCCAAGTGGTGAAGCCTTCCTCAGGGGCCATCCAGAGCTTCTACCGGCCACTGCCTCCAGCCCTGATCTCCCCTGCCTGGACTTTATTTATGGTGACAGAGGAGCTGCCGCCCGCCCTGAGATGGCGAGGCCATGGAAGGTACCTTTGTTGAGAGCCGCTTGCTTCTCAGCATCCAGCTCTTGCCTCGTCTGCATGAGCCCAGCCTCTGTGGGTGGGATGGGGGCAGAGCTCCGATGAACCTCTTTCTTATTCTGCTCGAAGCTGGACTTGGACTGCGGAAAGAGAGCGGATTTGCTGGTGAGCAGCTGAGCCGTTCAGGAGGAGCTGTTGGCAGGGCAGCTGGGGAGACACCTTGCCTTCGGACCTCTGCCACTCATTAGCCGGGGGACAGCAGACACAGAGGACACACAGAAAAGACCGAAACACACACACACGAACGAAATAGCAATCGGGAGAGGCACCTAGGCAGGTTTTCATTTTGATCAACACCCTCCCCCCCCCAGCCCAGACACACTCAAAGCACAAGATCCAGTCGTCTGGACAGAGAGAAAGACAAAATCCAGGCTGGGCTTGGAGCTGCAGAGCCATAACCAGGCATGGTCTGGGACACCCATTTGCACCAAAGCGTTGAAGGTTGGGGCTACGGTGGGTCGGGGTCAGCTGTCCTGGCCTTGCCCCATCTCTCGGCAGGATCGTGACTGAACTAGTTTGTGCAGGATATTTTGCTCACCTTGTGAAATACGAGACACGTTTGCCCCATGGTCAGACCCTTTGCTATTTTTCTTTTGCGTTTGGGAATGTGGACGTAGTCTCCTGGGATCTGACCCAAAGCCCTCTGAAGTCAATGGAAAGATTCCCACTGATTTCCACGGGCCGTGCATCAGCCCGAGGTTGCTGACTGAAAGCCTGAACTAACGCTCACTAAAGTCTGTGGAAAGACTCCCATTAACTCCAGCGGGATTTGGGTTGGGCTGCTGCGCTCCAGACCCCACACTTTAACCACAGGGATGGTTAACCAAAGCTTATGTATGTGGTGATCCATGAACTAGAGCTGGGAGACGCTCAAGTGATTTGGGCTCTTCAGGCTGGATGAGCCAGTAACTCTGGATCCTGCTCCCCAGTCTGGGAAGTTCATGAGTCTGCAAAGCAGGGACAGGAGGCTGCACGGATGAGCCACATAGCTTTAGAAAAATAAGGTTCTGACCACCACACCCTGAAGAGCAGCAGGGGCCCAGAGAAGGGTTCCCCTGTAGGTCTATTCCTCTACCCGTCTTCCCACAATGTCTGCAATGAACCTGCTCAAGTTCATCTTCCTCCTGCTTCCATTTCAGCTCAGACAACATTCCCCGTGGACAAGATCTGGTGCAGTGTGTCAATGAATACAGCAGGAATGGGGGAGTGGGCAAGGTAGGCCATGGGTGTAGAAGAACGAGCCAGCAGGGGTTGCAACCATTACATCAGCCACTTGGACCAAATCCTCTCCCACCCTCAGCCCCAGCTCAGCACCTCCTTGAAACCTTGTAGGGTGACCAGATGTCCTGATATTTTAGGGACAGTCCTGATTTTTGGGTCTTTTTCTTATAATAGGCTCCTATTACCTCCCACCCCCGTCCAGATTTTTCACACTTGCTGTCTGGTCACTCTAAAACCCTGTCTCCTTTCCAAGGGCCTCAGTCAGCTTCATGAGGGTTAGTTAAGTCTCAGAGCGGCCAGCATTCATAACGAGCGCATCTCGGAACATTGTCATCCAAAAACTCCCCAAATGAAAAAGGCTTCTTGACTGAAACCACCCTTTTATCAGAACATTTTCATTTTGGTCAAATCTTTTCCTCTCTCAACAAAACATTTTGACCAAAAAGAAAAACAATTTCAAGGAAAAAATTCCAAGTGAAAATTTCAAAAAAATTTATTTCATTTTGCTGGGAATTCCCCCCCCCCCAATTCTCCTTTTTTCTACTGGAAGGTAACAAAAAAGTTTAAAAATAGGTTTTTCCTTCATTTCTCTCTCTTTCTTTCTTTAAAACCAAACCAAACCCAACCCACCTCCTCTGTTATTTCAGTGGGGGGGGGGGGGGGGGGGGGGGAAAATTTTAAAAATGGGGTTGCCCCGCCCCAAACTAAACAAAACATAATTTTAAATTTTAAAAAAAAAACAACAGAAAATTTAAGGAAAATTTTTGAATGAAATGGAAACATTGTTTCCTTGCAAATATTTGTACAAAATATTCTTATCTTTCCCAGCCAGCTCTATTAACAACCCTGTTAGACACTTGCCAAGCACAGAGCGGGGACACGACTGGCCCCAACATACCCAGCGAGCCAATGACAGAGCTGGAGACAGAACCCAAGAGTCCGGGATCCCCCACAGTCCACTGTGGTTCTTATTTAAGAATCCCCGTTCGTGACATAAAATGCTGAGGCCACAGGGAAGATTAAATATTGCAAAGAGATCCTGTGATGAACTTAAATAGGCCACATTCATCCCCTGGCTTCAACGGGTTCACACCAGTAAAGACTGTGGGCCCAATAGTTCCATCACAAGGCAAATTCTCAAATAACTTTGCCTTGAGTAAACTGCACCCTTCCCAAAAAAGGGATTGCACATGCAACCAGGGAACTGTTTGCACGTTTTAGACAGCGGACTGCAAGCTCAGATAGCTGTTTGCACGCATAGCCGCCTATTTTATATGTGCAGCTACCCAGTTGCATGCGCAAAAAGTCGTCTCCCTGCCCATTTGCATTTATATGTGCAATCTTTGTATGCACATGCACTTATCTGCACTCACAATGAACTAGCTGGTTCATGCTGTTACTTGATGGTGCACGGGCATTGTTTTGCATGCCCAAGTATCCAGCCGCACACACTAGCATGCCTTTCGCGCGTGTGAGATCACTTGGCTACATGCATGCTTGTGCTTTTTTTGTGCGAGTGAGTATTTCGAATTTTACATGTGGGTGTAAAACAGGAGTAACGCACCCGACGTCAGTGCAGTTATGCTGGCATGAGATCAGAATCAGGCCCTGTACCATTACTTCGTTCCAGCCTAGTGCTTGTTTGCAGCTAACAATGGGAAGTGCAATTATCCAGGCTGGAGTAAAGAAAGCCAGCAGGAGAATGGAAGAGAAAAGCAAACAGGAACCAGGCTGCTCAGCGTGTGACGCTGCACATTTGAGTCTCCTCTCCTGCTAGTGTCAGTCAGAAATAAATTGGCTACTCACATCAATGGTGTTACATTGACCCAAGCAAGAATCACAGTGAGGCCAGCAAGAGGCCCTGGACTTCTCCCTCTATCCCCGTGTGGTGGGCTCATAATGGTTGCATCCCTGCACCCTGGCTTTCACAGCATCTCAGTGGCCGGCACAGTATCCCCTTCTCCACACTGAGACGAGACTGGCTTTAAGGGGGTTTCAGAGTATTTGTCTTTGAGCATCAGTCACCCCAGTTCAAATGGATCCATCAGCAGTTTAGCCTAACGGCCTTACCAGAAACGGGCTTGCGTGCACTCTCTGGGCAATGTTTTATGGACCATTGATTTCCACGGACAATGAGAATACTCTGCTCTTGCATGGTGAGTGGCACTATACACTGATCTCAAAGGAGGGCATCATTACCCCCCATTGGACTGATGGGGAAACTGAGGCACGGAGTGAGGCAGTGACTTGCCCATGTTCAGTGGCACAGCTGGGAACAGAACAGAACAGAACTAGTCCAGGCCAGTGCCCTATTCATGAAACAATGCTGCCAGCCAATAAGCCGTTAAGGGGGCAGAGCTCACTAAGTTCCCCAAAGGGGGAGGGATTCGAGTTACAGTACCCACCTTAAAATGCCTGCATGAATCTAGAGTATTTCCCGTTTGACAGGGCCTGGCTGCAGAAAGGGCTCAAGCACTGAAAGCCCCTGCCCGTGCTGGGGGTCTGGATGCCCAGGGTATGCCATGCTTCTCCAGCTTGGCTGAGGGCAGTCACGGAGCTAAGCCCCTCCCTGTCTGTTCCCTGGGGGCAGCTTGCTCCCTATACCGCCCCAGCGTTTGCAGGTGTAGGGAGAGGGTCAGCTCTGCTTTGCCCCCTCCCAGCTATCCCCGTGGCTCTCCCGCTAGCTGGCTCCTGTTCCCAGTGGGGGATGGGGATACTGCGTGCCGCTGGATGCCAAGGTCGGCTCTGGAGGCGCTTGGATACCTGTCCCTTCTTCGCCTCGCCGCTTTGCTGCCAGGAAGGGGAGTTAGAGTATGGCCAGAAGCGGCTCTCGCTAGGGAACGGAGGAACAGTCGGAGGAGACTCCAGAGGGACATACGATTTGGGCAGGGGAGGTCGAGGCGGGCCTGGTTCCTGGGGCAGAGAGGAAGCCAGAGTGTTAGGCGCAACAGCAGAGAAACTGAGAGAACAGGAAGGAAAAGACAGTTAGCAAGAGACAGACAAACAGAGGCACTGAGCCCAGGGTGAGGGCAGCTGGAGCCCAGGGAGTACCGCTGGTCCCACCCCTCCAGGCTGAGCACTCGCTCTGGGACCCAGCAATTCCGACTCGCCCCAACAGCCTAGGGCCCAGACCCACCCATCCAGCAGCCCCTGCTACGTCACAGCTCTCAACAGAGGGACCACTTACCTGGACGTCATGTGTTTACGCCAATGGGAGCCAGGCAGCGTAACCCCACCTGCTGCTGGGAATGAGCCCCCCAGAGAAAGGACACAGCGGGTCCACTCGCCCAGCCCTGGCCATTCTTCCCGTTTTCGGAGGCTGGGCGCTTGCCCTTTGGTTCCGCATCACCGTGAATCTTTGGAACCAGCTGGGCAGACAGCAGCCAATGAGAAGCCCCTCAAAACTAGCTGAACCACAGAGAGAAGCATAACTCGGAGTTCCTCCCTCTCTACCTAGGGAGTGTTCAACGTGCCCAACACGGTGGTATCTAGCCACTGTCGTGGCTTTGTCTGACGGGCTCTGACGAAAGCCAGACTCAAGCCCAAACTAGGAGAGCAGAGAACAATGGGAATGTCTGGGAAAACCCAAGTAAGGGAAACGGATGAGCTGTATGCAGCTCTAGGGTTTCACTAGAGCTGGGCCCGAGCCCAGTCCCCAGGTCTAGGCATCCGTCCCCTTTGGTGTGGTTCAAAGCGGGAACCCAGGTCCCAGTCCCAAGTTTGCAAATGGCCCCAGTTTTACAATGGGCTGCACTAAAACCCTGGTTCTCCATGCCCCAGGACTTCAGGGCATCCGGACCCAAGTCTGCACCCAAAATCTGCACGTCCCACCCTCCCCCAGTCTTCCCAATGGGCCAAACCAAAGCCCCAGGTCCAAATCCACCTCCACTTTGGCCCTGACTTGTGCAGCCTGATCCCAGCTCTAGTTAGAACCCACGGTTCACGTTGTTCTCCCGCGCCATCGGATGAGAAAGCCGGGAGTGCCACCTGCTGGTGCAAAGAGAATCTCAAGAGGAGAAAAGCCACAGACACTTCCTGCCCAGGGCTACATATGCTAGCCCCATGCAACAGCGGCTCCACTCACCTCGCTTGTCCCTTGCTTGGTGGGCGACCCCTGTGAGCCCGACACCAGGGAGAAAGGGCTCAGTGGGCTGGTGAGGCTGGCTGAGCTCAAGGGGCTAGCAGGGCTGTTGGAGCTGTACGTTCCAGAGGGGCCAGCGGCCACTGCGGAGAAACAAGAGAGGAGAGAGTGGAAGTGAGTGTGCAGCTCATTCCCACTGAGCAAGGGGGGCTGGCACAGCAGGGAAGGGGCCAATGAACCAGGGCCTGGGGCTTCAGAGCAGCATTCGACACCAGGCCAGAGGCCAATGTGCCCAGGATGGTCATTGCTGGTGCAGGTATCTATACAGGGTCTCCTCTCTCTCCTGGACTTATCCAGAGCAAGCTGGAGCCAGGCAGCGGCACATGCAGCAGACACCTTCAGGCAGAAGCAGCAGAGGGACGTCCAGAGAACCAGCAGGGATGTCTAGAGAGGCCAGGTGTGTGTGAAGTACAGAAACTAGAGGTACCTGCCATAGGGACCCTGCCAGATACCATGGCCGCCAATGGGTCTGCATTTAATGCGGCACCAGGGCTGCAACCCACATCCTTTTGCTCCAAAAAAAAAAATCACAGACCCCTTGCTATGTGAGATTCTCCATTAGCCAGGCTCGCCTTAGGACTCCTGCCCTCTGCGGGCTGCAGCCACAGGAAAGCGACATAGTGGCAGGGCCGGGAGCAGGCTTGGAATGCCGCCGAGTGCCAGGTGCACGTGACGTTCTGAGCCAATACGAAGCAGTGTGACTGTGTCAGCGGGGAGGACGACAGGTGCATTGAGACACCCGGGCAGCCAGCGGCCTCTAGCTCCGAGGCCAGGGAGAGGGAGGGAGTGGCAGACCCATGCTGGGTAGGGAGGAGTCAGCGCTCACCTCTGTGTTTGGCAGTGTCTGTGCCCCGGGAGGGGTTGTTCTTCCTCAGCCCCTCCATCACGTCCTGGATGCGCCAGATCTCCTTCTGGATTTGCCGATTGAGCATTTCGTTCTGGAAGGGCCAAGGTGCGGAGAGTCAGAGCCGCTGGCAGGCGCCGCACTTGGCAGCCAGCCACCCCGAGCCACAGAGGTGTGGCACGGCCCAGCCAACCTGCCCTCTGCGGCGAGGTCTATGTGACAGCTGCAAGAGCGGCCTGGCTACAGTGCTGCAGCTGTGCCGCCGGAGCGTGGGGGCTTGCTACAGCGATGGAAGAGGTTTTCCTGTCGCCGCAGTTAATCTACCCCTCTGAGAAGCGGTAGCAGGGAGAATTTGTCCGCCCACCTAGAGGTGTCTACACCGGGGCTTAGGTCGGCTTGACGACCTCTTTCAGGGGTGTGAATTTTTTACACCCCCGAGCAAAGTAGCTAGGCGATTTAAGTGTTGGATGGAGGCCAGGCCTGACTGACCCTGTGTCCCTGACCTCATCGCTCTACAGTAAAAATACCCAGCGCCTCCTCCTGCCCACTAATACCGTAGCGCCAAACCGTGGGGCCTTCACTCTGGGGTCACTCAGAGGGAGCTCCCAATGCCATCACTGAGGGGGGTGTCTGAGCAAGGAACGGGACCCGCAGGGATGTGGCCCCAGAAGTCACTGAAAGGTGGCATGAGCAAGGACTGAATAATGAACGGCTTTGCAGGGGAAACTGGCCCCAGCATGGCTGAAGTATGCAATAGGCTTGTTCACCAGGGCACTGGCAAGACAGGCCAGGACTACCGGCCTCTCCTTTCCCCCGTCTGGTGTCACAGACATAGGGGGCCTGAACTAGAACCTTGCATCAGAATCAGTCACCTGCTCGGAAAATGAACAGCTAGGGTGGGATGGATCCACAAAGGTATTTAGGCACCTAACTCCCATTGAAATCAATGGGGGCTAGGCACCTCAATCCCCACCAGAGTCCACCTCAATGTTTATCTTGCAAAGATTCCTTCATGCTGCTGCCAAGGCATTTCTATAGCAGCAGGTGACAATTATCCTGTGAATTCATCCCCTCGTGGTAACCCTGGGCCTTTCCCGCTTCGTTACAGAACAGCAGACGGTAAGTGCCACCTAGTGGTGAGTGTCCTGGGGCACTCAGAACTCCTGTGCTCTAATCCCAGCTCTGCCACTGACTGGCTCAGCGGTCTTAAGCAAGTCCCGTTTTCGCTGTGCCTTGCCTTCCCCCTCGGCCACCCGGGGATAACACTGCTTTCCTGCCGGGGCAGCTGCGAAGACAGACTGGGTAATATTTGCATGGCGCTCTGTTTAAGTGTTATTGCACAGCCACTTCTACCTTATAGTGAGGGAGGCTGATGCCCAGTTTACCTTGGCTCCATCTCTGAAGCAGACAGACCCCCAATAAATACATTATTGGAACGGAAGGGTGAGTAATTACCCAAAGAGGCAGAGCTTGCTTAATACAGAGGCAAAGGCCAAGCTTGAAGAAGCTGACCTAGGGTTATATACCAATTAGTTTTTAAAGGAGTAGGGTTCAGTCTAGGATGACTGACATGGTTCAAGCAGAAGGAAGGAAGGTTACTGGGCTGGCTTTAGAAAGATAGTTTTGGATGGGGTGTACTTTGACCCTGCTGAATATCTATCCCCAGGTCATTAGTCAATCCCAAGTCATTTTAAGACCTAGGGGTCAAATTCTGCTCAATGTTACATAGCGTAAATATGGAGTAATGAGTATCGAATTCAACGGAATTACTCTGGATTTACACCCTTGGTTACTGAGAATTTGACTCTGTATTTTCAGAACCACGTGTGCAAATGTCTGTGCATAAACTCCACGTGCATTTGCGTTCCTAATTTGCACAGGCAGTTACTGAGCTTGTACATGTAATCCCAGTAATTGCACCGCCACTTGTGCACCTAACTGGCCATTTTCTGCATAATTCGTGTGGCTGCCTGCATAGGCGTGATAATTGTGCACACAAATTAGATGCACCAAAAAACACGCGCTTGTTTTTGCACATGAAGGTTTCTGAAAAGCAGGTCCTGAAGTTGTGACTTAAACCCACAGAAACCAAAAAACTCTAAGTCATGGGCTCTTAGGGCTAGAATTTACTCTTATTTACACCAATTTTACAGAGGAGAACTCTACTGTCATCAATGGAGTTACTCCTGATTTACCCCAGAGCAGAATCAGGCCCTGGTGAACTGGTCTAGCTGCCCAGAATGGCTGAGATCTCCATTTCCATACGCCCCGCCTGATCCCAGGCTGCTTGGATTCACTAGCACTGGCCTGAAAGGACACAGTCCCATTCTCTCACCTGGATGTCCAAGTTCAGCTGTTCCCACAGGTCATCATGCAGGGCTGACACCTCGCCCTCCAAGTTCTCATACTCTATGGTGCTGTTGGCCAAGGCCTGTAGGGATTTGCAAACATTTCCATCAGGAAATCAACTTGTCTGTCTGTGTCCATGGGGGGCACAGGGAATACTCAGCCTGATGCCAGCACACAGCCCTCACCAGCCTGCCAGAGCCAGGATGGGCTGCTAAGAGGGGGATCCCCACCTTGGAGAAAGAGGAGCTTGGGCAGCGGGTGGGCCCTGGCATGTGTGTCATAGCACGGGACTGAGTATGGAGCTAGGATACGGCCGGCAAGGCCATAGCCCATACCCTCTCCTAGTGGATGCTCAACTCAATCCACCTAGGGAAAGGCATCCCTTGTCTTTGCTGCCTGTTGGAAATACCAGGCCTGGCTGTGAATGGCATGTGAGCCAGGGGGCATATCAGGGGAAGGCAACAGAAAATGGTAGGGAGGCTTTGTTCACAGGGAACAGCAGACAATGGGGGAGGGGATTGGTGGAGAGATGGTGGCAATAGTGGATTAGGCAGGATGTAGTGACAGGTGTTGTCTGTGCTGAATGAGCCCCTGGGTAGCCAGGGAATTGTGGCCATCCCTAATCCGGAGTTCCTTTGGAGCTGGCAGGGCCTGTGCTGGAAGCAAAGAGAAGCTGGTGATGACTGTATTGCACCATGAGGGATCAGGGGTTGGAAGGCAAACCAGGAGTGCAGAAAAGCAAGGAATGCAAACTGCAAGTGGGAACCCAAAATATTGCTCCCTGGCACCCCAGCTCGGCGCTGCAGGGGTTAATATTTTTTGTCCCTGTACAAGATGTCTCAGTTGACAGTGGGATGATGGGATTTGCCCCCCTCCTCTTTTTTTAATGAAAGAAAAAGAGAAGGGGGCAATGCACAGACAAAGGAGAGGAAAGAGGAGAAGAGATTTATCCCCACCCGGCTGAGGTGGCAGAGACATTCCCCCCTCCAGTGCCAGGTCTCCCAGGCACTCACAGCCCCAGCCTCGTGGAAAGCAATAGCCAGGCTGCCCAGGCAGTTCCTTTGGAGAACCAGGCTCCATCCACTCAGTTCATGCTGCTGCTGAGCAAGGTCCCTGCCCCACGGGCAGCATGCAGACGCCAGGATCTATGCCGGGCAGCTGCTCCCCTCAGAAGCAGCATAGTGGGGGTGCATGGCACTGCATGAGTTAAATCTGCATGGCACTTTGCAGCCCAGGACACATGGGCCTCTTCCTGCGTCCCATCCTCCCCACAGTGAAAAAGTGCCCAGGCGTGTGGTGCCCCATCCAACCCACTGGTATAGTGCAAGGCCTCTCTAGTGACTTGAGGACCATTGGCCATTACCATGTCATTGGTTCACTTGCGGGCAGGGCACAGGGGAAATTGAAGCACTGGGCCAGTCTGGGTCCCCATGACACCCCCAGGAGGAGGAGGGGTCCCCAGCAGTCTCATGGACCGACGGCTAGAGGAGTGTCTGTTACCGTGCTGGCCTGGGACAGTTCCACCCGGATGTTGATCAGCTGGTTCTGGAGGGATTCCTTCTTGTGCAGCAGCTTCTCAGGGTAGGCTGGCTGGCTCCCGAACATCTCCAGCTCCTGGTGGGTCCCCATCAGGGCACTCTCAAGACTCTCCTAATGGTAGGGATAAGATGGTCATTAAACCCTCATCGCCTCCCTCCCCTCGTACGCGCAAAGCGCTCAGCCTTGGCAAGCCCAGAGGTTGGCATCTGAAAGGGCCATTTTTGCAGCAGAATGGTCAGTGGGTAACCATGCTCCCATCCTGGTGAACGCCAGCGGGTAAGCGGATCTGGCTGACCTGGGGATGGGGCTGCAGGCAGCCAGAAATGCCCAGCCCTGCAAGCAGGGAGGTTGGTCATCGCAGGGTTAAGGCACTGGCCTGGGACTCAGGAGATCTGGGTTCATTTCCCAGCCCTGCCACAGTCTCCCTGTGACCTCAGGCAAGCCACTTGGCCTCACTGCGCCTCCGTTCCCTATCTGCAACGTGGGCAGAACACTTGCCCTCTTGCCAGGTAGTATCAGGAGGGGACCATAATTACCATAAGAGGGACTCTACCGTGATGGGGGCCAGGTAAGAATTGAAAGCCACTAGCGCTGTGTAACCGCCCGGGCAAAAATACCCACCCTGGCGGGAGGTCTGAGTGCTTCATCCATCCACCATGGGGGATGGCGTAGGGATCCCAGGTAACAGCTACAACCCTGCTACTGGTGAAGTGCAATGCTCACCAACAGAAGGCACGGCTAGCCCCAGCACTCGGGTGCCCCCAGGGTGGTAGGAACCAGCCTGCTCCGTTCCCCTCCCTCAGCCACTCACCTTCTCGGCTCGGAGCTGCTGCACCAGCCTGTCCTGCTCCCTCACCACCTTGTTTTGCTCACACAGTTTTCCCAGCAGCTTCTGTCCTCGGGCAAGGAAAGAAAAGGGGAGGGGGGGAGAACATGAAGAGCAAGGGGCACCGGGGTCCAAGGTGTAAAGGGACATCAGGTCAGGTACAAAGCTGGCCTGGCCAGTAACAACCACTTCCAGGCTCTGGGCTGCAATACTGCCTGGTGCGTGCTAAGCTTCCCCATTCCTGTCTTGAGATCACTAAAGCCTTTGGGCAAACAACGGAGAGGGCTGGGTATTTTAATGGCATTTGATCAGCTGGAAACTAAGGCTGTTCAGGGCAGGCTGGAAGGCTGGGGCTCCCCCACACCACACATTTCCTCATGCCCCAAGGTGCTGTATGATCTCTGCACATCTGATTATTGATTGGCCAATGTACCCCCCATTGTAGTTTTGGCAGAAGTCCCTCTGCAGCCCGACTGCGGGGAGTCCACCACGACGGGGGTGCTGAGCCGCACAGGGATGGGGATTGCACCTCTTCCCAGCCCCATTCCCCTGGAGCCCTTCAGTGTGGAAGCCCTTCCTTGGCTTTTACCACAGACCTCAGAGCCCTGGTGCTAAGCCAGCTGTGGATAATTGACAGGAGAGGGGAGATGGGGTCTGTTCTGCCATCACGCCATGGTGCACAGTTAAGGATGGAGAAGGCTCATTATGGTAGATCAGCGAGTCTGTATCTTCACCAAGGCAGGGCACAGATCCAAACCCTGATCCCAGTCAGGTCAGTGGCTCCCAATGATTTGATTGGGACGAGGATTTGGCCCCCCAGTCCTCCTGACAGTAGTTTAGCACCAGATACATCTTCTATGACGCTAGCTTATAGCCTAGAGACCCTACAGTATCTCATTTCTAGCCTCCATTCAGTGAGCCCCTTCCCCTTTTCCCCAGCTCAGAAGCAGATGGGTCAGTCACACTTGGCAGCACAGAAAATGAAAAGTCAGTAGGATCCATTGGGCTTCCTAGGAACTGAGTTTCATTTCCAGGGTCACTCATCAGGCCACAGATATGGGGCAAAGCCCCTCTAGCAACGGGAGGGGCCACTGTCTATTTACAACGTCATTGTGTCACAGGTGGGCAGGGTACAGGGGAAATCCCTTTGGGATCTGCACAGTGGGGACCTGCAGCAAGCTGCAATCTTCCAGGGGACATTTACTACGCAAATACCCACGCAGGTAGCACACAAGCCGAGCAGACAGGATGCACACACAATTACACGCACAGCAGCAGGGAGGGATGCAGTGGAAAGGAAGCTGAGAACTAGAGAGGACGAGCGAGCCACATGAGTGAGTGACAGCGAACGATACTGATGGTGCCCGCGTCCTTCTAGCTCTGCTATGAGAGAGGATGTTCGTCCAATGATAAATAACATCGCAGAAAGGGGCAGGAGAAGGCATAGCTGCTGAGGGGCGGAGGATGGGTGGGTGACAGCAGAGGGGCGGGGCGGACAAGCAAGCAGAGAGCGTGGCTCTTACATCAGTGTCTTGCTCGCTTATCTTGTAGGCGTGCAGAGTCTCTCTGTAGGCCTCTGGGAAGGGAGACACCTGCAATAACAGGAACCAGTCACTGCTGCTCCCTCCTGCCGGGAGCACATCATGACAAGCCTCTTGGGAGAGCCAAGGTGGCTGCTGGAGCCCTTGCTGAGAAAGGTTTCCAGCCCAACCGTCCCCCATTCCCTACCAACCTAGTCCTCTTTCCCCACAACACTTGGGGGGTAATAATGAGAGGTGAAGGGTGTGCACATGCAGAGCATTGGCCATCAGTGATTAGAAGGATCACCCAATTCCTCAGAGTCAGCCCAGTCCAGCTGGGCTCGGATAGTGGCTTAGAAATGCCTGCTGAGTGTCCAGTTAGTCCCGGAGAAGCCAAGAAAGCACCGCACCTCCATATACAAACTAAGAGAACTGCCAAGCAAATGCTCCTTTCCTAGCCCCTTCAGCAAAGGCTTTCCATGATTTAACCACATCGGGGGCCTGGATTTGTAAACAGGTTAGATGCGGCCTTGTGAACAACAGTAATTAGCCACCTGCCCGTGCAGTTACCCCGTTTCCATTCACAGCCAGAGGAGCTGGGTGTGCAAATCGGTGTGGTGCCTTTGTGGGGGCCGTCGTGCACGAAGCTGCTGTCACAATGTGCCTCAGTTTCTCAGAACGAAGCTGTTCTAGATGAGGGGGGGCTCCTCAAGGCCGGGCCTTGCCTGAACTTGTAACGTAGGAAGGTGCTGGGGTGAGTGTGTGCTTAAAAGGAGATAAAGACTCAGCATGTAGCTTACAAGAGGGATGGGGAAGAAGAAATTGCTGAATAAGGTCTCGGAGTGCCCCTTTCATGGGAGGCTGAGACAAGCTGATCGTCACCGGAGGGATGGGCTAAGGGGTAGCGGACAACAGCAGACCAAAAGAAACAGCTGGTGCAGTCACTGGGGGACACTGCACTGACACTCCCCACTGAGGGCTAACTTTCAGTGAGCTGCTGGTGTTAGGCTCTTTATTTGGGGTGCTTCTATTTTAGCTCCCCGACTTTTTACTACAACCATTTTACAGATGGGAAAGCTAAGGCAGAGAGATCAAGGCACAACATTTTCAAAAACAGCCACTCATTTTGGGTGCCTCACGTTTTGGGTGGCCAACTTGAGACGTTATGGGCCTAATTGGCACAGGGTGCTGAGCACCCACCATTCCCACTGACTTAAACTGATTGGTGGGTGCCCAGCACCTCTGAAAAGCTGGCCTAAGGTGTCTCACATGGGGCCCCAAAGTCAGTGGGCACTTCTGAAAACGTTTACTCTAAAAAACTTTTCCTTCCCTTGGAAAACTAGAGTAATGGTGATTCCCCAGGGCGGCACACGGGATGCGAGGAGACTTCAATTCATTGTCTAAGAGATCCACAGCTGCAAATAGGTCCTGATCCTGCGAGATCAGGATTTGGCCCAAGGGAGCCTGCTGTCTCAGAGCAGGACAGGAGAGCCAGTGGGACTTCCTCTGAGTCCCAGGCTTGTACTCAATCCTCCATGACTGCACCCTCCTTCCCAGCTGGGGGCACGTTCCATTTACACATTGGGTACAAACTTCTTCACTTTTCCATCCAACGCTATCCCTTCCTCAGTGCGATGCAGCATAAAATGCCCAACAGCCCACCTAGAGAGACAACCAGGAGGTTCCGCTGAACAGAACAGCCCTGGGGTCCAGTGCAGCGCTAGCGCTACATACATTGACCAATGCCCTGCCTAAGGTCCTGCCTGACCACTGCTATGTCCATCAACAGCCCACTGTGTTCTGTACAAACGTCTGGAAAATATACATCGGAAGCATTCAGCAAAAGTGAGTTCGGTTAACACAGATGGCAGATCTATGAATGAGGCTTTGAAAACATGAATGGGTGATGCTAAGCTTTCCTTGATGTGACTTTTATGAATGGGTCCTGGTTGGCGTGCGTTTGCGGTTTGGAATTACAGGAGGAAACAATAATAATACTTAGTTCTTATATGCACTTTCTGTATACAAAGCACTGTGCAGAAGTAACATGCTTGCTGGGTGTGTCACATCCCCCCTCTGGTGGCTCAGAAAGGATAAAAGCCGATTTCTGCTCCCAGCTAATGGGGTTGCTCCTCCAGCTCAAAGGACAGAGGACTATGCTTTGGAGATGAAGACCCTGGGTTATTATTATTTGCATTATTGTTGTGCACTGGAGCCCCAGTCACAGCCCAGGACCCCACTGTGCTAGGCGCTGTACAAAGAGAACAAAAAGACAGTGCCTGCCCCCAAGTCTAAACCTGATATCCAGCAGCGGTGGGGTCCTTAACTAATTAATCCTCATAGACATGTAAAGTATTTATCATCTTCATTTTACAGATGGCAGCTGCAAGGCAGAGAGAGGGTAAGTGTCTTTCCCAAGGCTGCCCAGGGAGTTGATGGGAGAGGGAGATTAGAACTCAGGACTTCCTATGTCCCTTCAGACAGTAGGCTTTGGAATGGCTTATGGATGTCCCAGCGAAGCTTGTGATGGAGCTATCACAGGCGGATGAGGCATTGCAATGAGCGGAGATGTGGGGCGGCGCGTTCCCGAATGAACTGCGTGCGTGGGAGGAGGCTGGACTATGGGTCTGCCATGCAAAAGCAGCTGGAATGGGACTGCTGATGGCAGAGCTGCTGTGGTTTCTTACTTGCATGTACAGCTGGGCCCTAGGGGAGGAGTTCTCCACCATTCTGTTCACCATACTGATCAAAGTTTCGCTCTCACTCATCTGCGACAGACAAGGAAGGAAATTTCAGACGTCAGCAGAGACACGGATTCTCCCTCGGTTCCAGCATGAACGTTCATGACATCGTACGGGGTGATCTTCGGCATCGGTTAGGGAGGCTTTGGACAGGGCTCTTCAGGCCTCGTGCGGCAAGGTGCTGAGCGCCACCAATTCTGCTGGAAGCGGACGGGCGCCAGGAGCAAACCGGACCTCACAGGAGGTGCTCAGCCCCTTGCAGGGTTGGCGCACCTGGGCCATCGCTGCCCAGTTTCTATGCAGTCAGCTCTGCTCCCCGCCTGGCCACCAGCCAAAGCTCTGGAGAGACGGAGGAAAACCTTCACCAGTCAGAAGTGAGCTGGTCTAGAAGGCCACCCTACTGTCCACAAAGAGGCAAGCCTGGCACCAAGGCGCATTGCACAGCCACCGTCCTGGGGGATAGACCAAAGGGCACGTGTCCCACAGGGTCACTAAAATTCCCCTGCCTCCCGGATCTACTCTACAAAGACAGGAGGCTGCAGACGTACTTCCTTCCCCATGCTGTGAGTCTAGACACAAGACTTCATGGTCTGCAGCTATTCCTCGCACCGTGAGAAGACAGACTCCCCAAGGTCCTCAACAGAGATGGAGCCCAGGGACTTTCTCTCCAAGAGCCTTGAGCTAAGGATGGAGCCAGAGTTCTCTCTTCACTGCTGAGCTGAATGCACCCAGAGAACAGTTACATCGGGACTCGGGAGCAGGGTCTGACCTCACATCAGCCCATGGCTCTAGTTCCAAAGGTCAGGATCGGCCGCTCTGTTTCCATTAATATCTACGCTACTGCGAGGGTATTATTGCAGTGCTGGAGAGGCTGCACAGGGTTATAACGCCCATGAACGACGGGGAATCTTTCAGGGTCTCTTGGTAAGGAAAGCCTGTATTGTACCACACCTATGTCACTAACTTCCCCCACCCCATCGCTCACTGTCCATGGTCTGCCTGGGGGCAAGATGGCACGTTGGGTGGCGCTGCAGAAGGAAGCGCCCTGCCCTCAGAGCTGGAGTCTGCTCTATATTGCAGTGTTTGCTATACCCCACAGGCCTTGAATGAATGGAGAGTTGAGATGTGCGAGGCAGAAACAAGCCTTTCCACCCTGCTACATGGAAACCAACTCAGTCACGGACATGTCGACTGAATCCAAGAGAGTCAGATCCCAACGCTGGAACTATTTAGGAGTAGCTGAAAGGAATTTTAGGCCTAAAATTCAGCCTGTGGAGCTTTAAGAGTATTATCATCTGGGGAGCAAGAGTCTCAGGATTCTACATATTCCTTTAAAAAAATTAAAAATCACCAGTCTTAATTGTGAAATAAAAAGATAAACAAAGACACCATTTATGTCAGACCTACATATTAAAAAATGGGTTCTAATATGCCCTCCGCTGGTCTGAGCATAGTAATAAATAAATACTACCCCCAGAATGATGCTGCTAACACCTAGATAGGGGATATCTTGATAGTCCCACTGAATAGAATAAAAGGAAGCAAAAGTACATGCACCAGATTCTTTAAGACGACATTCTTACAGTTGTTCATAACAACCGCTTAGAAATTTAAAACTGAAATCTCTTATCTTGCTGGGTTCCCCCCTCTCCCTAGGGCGAGGATAACTTGGTTCATTATTGCAGGGCTGCACAAACTGGAAGCTTGGCAGACTCCCGTTTGCAAGTGTAGTGTTTCACCCACCAGTTTGTGACTGTAGGGTTACCCACCACATAGGCGCGTATTGTGGGAAGATTGCACAAGCTAGCTTATTATTGTAGGGATGGTCATTAGTACTTGGCTACCGGGACTTATTTTCTTTTCAAAATTACAAATAGCACTAATGTTTTTGTTTGTTTTGGTGGAGTGGGATCCCCA
The DNA here is from genome assembly GCF_002925995.2 of Terrapene triunguis. Lineage (NCBI taxonomy): Eukaryota > Metazoa > Chordata > Testudines > Emydidae > Terrapene > Terrapene triunguis. Next base: position 2,679,425 of record NW_020664549.1, on the reverse strand, counting down.
TGTAACCAGCATTTAAAGGGACTTGCAAACAACCAGACAAACACCACAATTAGGAGATCTAATTCTGCACCATAAAATCTTGCCATTGTCCCTTTCCTTTCACGCTCCGCCAGTACCCACACAAGGGTAGGGGTCAGTTTAGCACACAAAGGGCCAGATCTTCAACTGATGTCACTGGGCGTAGCTGTACAGAAGCCAATGGCGCTGCGTCAGCGTACACTAGCTGAGGATCATGTCTAAGGGTATGTCTACACTACGGGATTAATCCGAATTTAGATAATTCGAATTTGGGAAACAGGTTGTATAAATTCGATTGTGCGCGGCCACACTAAGCACATTAATTCGGTTTTTAACCACATTAATTCGGTGGTGTGTGGCCACACTACCCCATTTATTTTAACCACATTAATTCGGTGGTGTGCGGCCACACTAACCCTAATTCGAATTAACAAAATCGATTTTGGCGCTACTCCGCTCGTCGAGGTGGAGTACAGAAATCGATTTAAAGCGCCCTTTAATTCGAACTAAATGGCTCTGTAGTGTGGACGGGTGAAGGGTTAATTCGAATTAACGCTGCTAAATCCGAATTAATCCCGTAGTGTAGACCAGGCCTAAGATGTTCCGTTCCAGCTTCCCAGACAAACAGGGAATGAGAAAATAAAGAAGCAAACAGTGCTTTAAAGGGACACTTGATTATTCTCTCCAAAGGTCAGTCGGGAAGGAGGAGACAGTAAGCCTTTGAGGGAGCATTTTCAAAGAACTCACGAGAGGAAACCCCGCTGCTGATGGATGTGAAATAATCTGGAGAGCGTTTTATTTTACTGCCTTCTCCTCGCTCATGTCTGGCTCCGCTCCAAGCCAGACAGACACACCTCGGGGAGTACTCTACCGATGGGCATACAGGACTCTGGCTCTGGAGCAGCTTCCCTATTGAAATACAGACTTCTGCAGGCAAACATCAGGCTGCAGCACTTGCCTGCGGAATTTCTTTTTCTTTCCCTTTTTAATCTCACGCCTCATCTGTAATGTTCATCTCGATGCTCCTGCAGATGTTCCCCAAAAGGCTTTCCCCTCCCTATTCCTATGATGATGTGGAGTTTACAACCTGCCTCAAACACACCCTCCCGTGCAGTTGAGGTTTGGGTCAGGTCAAGGATTGGGGGATGTTCGTCCGGGCTGGTTCTTGTACCAGAAAAGGATGATGCTTCCCCAAGACCTGCATCAAGGCTTTCACCTCTGAGAGGGAACTAGTTTTTATGCTCCTGAATTTCTTAACAATTATCTCCAATTTCTGCCCCTCTTCAACAACACACAAACAAGAGCCTGCACACACACACACACACACACACACACAGAATATCACATACTTGCACCCAGCCGTATGGCAATGCTCTTCAGGTCTTTGTAAATGTTTAGTGGTCCACTCCTAGCCTGGACGTAACAGGAGCCCCATGTTCATCCCACAATCTCTAGCTGCTTGGACTAAGAACTCCAAGCACCGTCTCCCCTGGCTCCTTCCCCCTCAGAGCAGGTGTCTCAGCTCGGAGGTTGAGGATGGGCTAAGCCACTTTCCCCCCCAGAAGGCTGACCCGCTAGATCAAAGGTCTGTTGGCAAGGACAGCACACGCCTTATTGCTGGCCAAACCGTCCCTGTGCTGTGGGCAGGGCGGGCTCATTCTCCTGGGCTGTCAGTCCAGAACTCTTCATGAGCACCCAAATCAGGCAGTGCTCTTCCTACACTGGACGGGACACAGGGCCTGGCTGTCCCCTCCTGAAGGTATCGCGTCCAAAAACAGTCTGCTGCCCCATCCCAGAAAACTACCTGCCTCCCACCCACAGCACTCCACGATCTCCCACCTCCGTACACTCAATCAGACCCAGCGTAAGCAGATGCACGGCTCCCGGAGACTTCACTGAACCACATTCAGGGATGACCCAGAGCAGATCGAGACACTGAGGGCCAGTTTCTGCTCCCCTTCCTTCCAGTGAGTCGTGCCATACCCATGGACTGGTTCCCAGAAGAGTAAGGAACTAGGATGAGTGAGGTGGGATGGAATCTGGTCCCACATTAGCATAATCTGTGCTGGCTTGCTGCCAGCTTCTGCTCTCACTTACGCTGGTGCAAATCAGGAGTGAGCCCACTGGAATCAGTGCAGTTATACTAGTGACACATGGGTGTGCGAGGAGAATCCAGGCTCCAGACTGGTGAAATTTACATTTACATACACACCCATTTTCTGATCCAATCACATCTGGACAGGTCACGTTCTCCTCCCACTCAATCTCCAGTGACCCAACTCAAGTTACTCCTGATTCGCACCAGCGTTGTAGGGGCATTCAATATACACACATTCATTGCACCGCTGACTCTGGTGTGGTACCTCGCAGTCATTTGACGCACAGAAGGCATTTGTCCAGTCAAGCGATGGGCGACCCTGCAGAAGGGAAGAATGGAGGAAGCAAACCAAAGATGGCTTATGCTGCCGCGATGCCAAGAAAGGCTGCAGAATGGATGTTCAGGGAAGGGGCAGGGAATGACAGTGTACTGAAGGCAGAGGGGAGATGGCGCAGTGACAGAGGCAGGAGGGGACATGAGCAGCGTGACGTTCGCGGCCAGCTCTGCCTACCTGCTGGTCCAAATATTCTAGGTTTCTTTGCAACTGAAGGTCTAAAAGTTCATCCTACCAGGAGCCAACAGACATGCGGCAAAAACGGAAACACAAACAAACACACAAAGAAGAAGCAAAGCGGTTAGGTGAAGGCTGCAGAAAGGCAAAGAGCTCTCGGGCTGGGAGGCCAAGTACTGCCTCCTGTGGCTACGCCGCTCCGAAAGCAGGACTGGCGGTGAGTGCTTAGCACGAGCAGCCTTTTCAAGAGATCTTTCTGTGCTCCTGACAGGGGCTCCTGCTGGGAGCTCCCTCACAGCCAGTGCTCCTGCCCCATTCCCTAGAGCGCCTCCCGCTGGGTGGGGCTGGGACTGCAGTGAATGAGAGTTCCCCTCCAGGCAATGCTCCTTCCCCATTCCCAGATCACCTCCTGCAGGGAGAAGCTGGGTTCAAAGTAGCTAGGAACTCCCCCACAGCCAGCATTGCATCGCCTTCCGCTAGGGTCTGCAGTAGCTGGGAGCTTCCACGCAGCTAGGGCTCCTGCATTATTGCCGTTGGTGACTCTCGCTCCAAGTGACGGGAGCTGCCACAGCTAGCAGCTCCTCTAACACACCCCACTGCTCGATGCTTTCACTGCCCCTTTGCCCCACAGCACTGGAAGCTGGGAATGGGGCTTTTTGACATGGTTCCTGGATCAGCTCAATGGCGCCGGGATTCCATCCACACGCTTCCAGCTCAGCCACATGCATTTACCGATCAAAATGAAATCCGGTGTGAACAGCTAGGCCACAAGACAGGAGCAGTGAGGGTGAGAAGCTGCGTGCAGCAGGGGTGCGGCTCAAGTCCATTCCGTGGGGCATCTAAGTCCAGTCTGGGGTCTACCCACTGCTCTCCCGGGTGAAAGAGCAAGGCCCTGGCACAGAGCGGTTAAGTCCCAGACTGGAGGTTCCAGCCCAGGCAAGTGGATTCTGGCTGCTGCCCCCGCCCTATTAAAATACCCAAATCAAAAAGAAAAGCTCAGGCTGGTTGGGCAAAGCAAAGCAGCTATTGCAGCCGAAACCTGGGAACGGAAGAGAAAGAGGAAAAGGAGGGCTCGATCCATCCTTCGCATCCACACCCCCCTTCCCCACTCCCCCAGCTGAAAACCAGACAGCAAGGTGATAGGATACGTCCGGAGCTGGGATTTCCAAGCAGTTGTGCACCTTCGTTACTCCTTGAGGGGCTTCATAGTGATGAGTCCCTGGACTAGGGTAGGCACGTACCCCCAAGGTAACACACGCCCACCTTCCAACACCCTCCGCTCCAGTGGGTACACCACTCTGCAGCGGGAACGGTGATGCGCTGGGGAAAGGTGGGAGCGGATTTCCATGTGGGGTTCACTGGACCCAGCCCCAAACGGCACCCCCGATGCCAGATCGTGCATCCCCTTCAGATCCTTGCAAAGGACTCAGAGCAGATCGGTTTCCTCCTCAGTCTTCCAAGAACAGATGCACCCACTCCCCAGCCTCCCTGCTCCCGCCCCGCGAATGAGATGTCAGTCTAGTCTGAGTCCCAGCTATGCTCCTTGCACATCCAGGGCAGCAGGACTCACAGCGCGTCCGGTGCAATGAATAGAGAGGAAAGGGAAATACACCCCAGCTGCCACACATGCCCCTTGGCTGGACACACACTGGTAATCTCAGGAAGCTCTAAACTTCCAGCCCCACGCCAGCAAAGCAGGCATCTCAGTATCACTTCCTTTATCCCCGACTCCAGCAGCTCCCACCAGCTCGGGAGAGACACGGTCAGCAATGGAACGCCCGGACACCGACAGCACATACCATTTTGTCGTGGACTGTAGGGGACGCCGGGTAGTTGTAGGGATACATTCCTGCAGGGACGGGCCTCCTGTCACCCAGATAATCATACTGAGAAGAGAAGAGACACCCCCGCCCCCCCGCCGAGACATGTGAGATGTTTATACCACTCCATAAACTGACTGCGGTTGCTCACACTGCGCAGTTGGATCTCAGCTCGCTCAGTTTAAATTATGCCCATTTTAGGGATGGGGAAGCTGAGGCAGTGAGCTTGCATGCCCAAGGTCACAGAGTGAGCCAGTAGTGGAGCTGGGAGCAGAACCCAACTCATTTGGTCCCAGTTGTTTGCCTTATGGACAGTCCCACCATGCCACTTCTTAGGAGGAGATTTTCTAGTGGGGAAGGTGGCAGGAAAGGAAAAGGGGATATGCCTAAAAGTCTGAGTTCAGGCACAGATCCCAGTTCTACAGTTCAGGGGTGTTTGGATCCAGGTTTTGGGTCGGGCTCATCTCTCGCTCTGACTGTACAACAGCTCAGCCAGGTTCCCTTGCACTGTCTCATCCGGAGACTCCTGCGCTTACTGTCAGGGAAACCCAGAAAAGGCTCCTCAAGCCTCTAATGGCTCAGATAACTGAATTACCCTGTGCCCCGGAGAGCATTACCATCTCTCCCCCCTGTTTCCCCTGCCCTGGCGCTCTGAGACAGGCTTGCCCTCTTTGCTCATCTTATGAGGAGAAGCAGGAAGGAAACAAACACAAATAACCTGGCAGGGTATCTTCACAGGGAAGCAGAGGAAGTAGGCCAGGAGGAAGCTCTGAAGGCCAGCGCCCTGGTCCAAGGACATTTGGCACAAGCAGAGCAGTCATGAAGGAGTTAAACGAACCCCCGCACCCTGAGCCAGGCACAGTGCAAGCGGGGGTGCAAGTTGAGCTTGCAATCTTGACCTGCAGACCATTGTTATTCCAGTCCTGGGCTCCCCCCATCCAGCTCTGCCAGTGCCCCTCGATCCTGACCTGCAGCCCCCTTTGCTGTTCCTCTAAAGGGCAGGCATTTACCTTTGGGGAACTGACCGATCGCCTCATCATGTAGGCTGCAGGGTCAGCATAGATCTCCTCGCTCCTGGATGGCATCCTCTCAAAGCGGGTGCTGGGCGACCTGACCGGGGAGTACATCCTCGCCCTGTTGTAGGTGCCCTGGCTGGGCGAACGGGGCACGGACCTGGAGCGGGGCTGGAGGGACATCCTCCGCAGGGAGTCCGAGGCAGCATCCACCTCATCGTAATACACAGGCTGCCGGCCAGGGCCGGGGATCCAGACGGGGACGTCCTGCCTGCCGTAACCCGGGTGCTCCTTCCACTCACGCAGCTGGTAGGGGCCTCCATTGCGGAAGGAGTGGCGCTTGTCCTCCGCAGCCCACTGTGGGCTCACCCGCTCATAGGCGGGCATGGAGCAGATGCTGTCAGGACGCACGCCGGGCGGGTAGTACTGGTAATCCTCAGGGTACTGGGGCGAGTAAGGGGCGTAGTAGTCGGGGACCCTTCGAGACATCGGGAAAAACCTGGTGGGGCTACAATCCCCCCAAGGAAGGAAGAGAGAGAATCGTAAAACCTGGATCCAGCGCTTCAACTCCATCGGGATTTCCATGGGAAAGCCACAGCCTAGGCCTGCGCCGATGGGCCGGTGTCCGCCCGCCACCTGCTGGCAGGGCAGATCCTGCGAGGGACGCCCAAGGTGCCGAGCAGTGCGGCATCCCCTGCCAGCGATGGGACAGACCCCTGGACCCCATCCGGAGGGCAATCTCCTAGAACTCGGAGACTGGGCTGCTCCCCACTGCACCAGCCTTCGGATCTCAGAGCAGGGGCCCACACAGCCGCCTTAGGAAGCTAACTGGAGTCAGTGTCGGTGCTAGGAGACCCTAGGCCATGACTTTCCCCTCTGCCCAGCCACCTCCCCGGGGCATGGCTGGCACACAGCTGCTCCCCTACGCCACTTGGCAGGCTGCAGCAGTGAGCTAGGCTTCGTGATCGCATCTCTGCCTGGCTCCTTTTGCTTATGCTGCTGCTCCCCACGCTCCAAACTCACTGCCCCCTAGTCCCGGTCCTGGGGGGCAGGCCTATTGGTTTGCATGGCCCAGCAGCACGTGGTTTGGTGGAGGTTTCCTGGCCCAACCCCCGTCCCTGTGGCTGGAGAACAGGAGGGGGAACGCTCCCCCCCATCAGCTGGGAAGGATGGGAATGCTGTTCTGCCAGGGAGAGGAGGAGATCTGCTGCCCTTTCCCTTATGTTAACCCCAGCACGGCACACCATGCAGCCCTCTCACCTCCTCAGCTCCTCTGGCGGGGCAGCCCCCCGGCGCAGGTTCACCCACTGCTGCAGCTGCGTCATGGAGCTCTTCCTCTGGGCGATCTTCTCCGGGTTGGTGCGTGGCACAAAGCCCGGACGGTGCACCACGCTCTCCCCATCCTGCGGCGGGTAGGCGGTGCTGCCGGGGCGGCTGGGGGAAGAGTACTGCCAGCCGTTGGGCTGCGTGGATCTCTCCACCCCAGCTGGAAACCGTGGGGCTTCAGGGTAAGGGCTGCCGGGCTCAGATGGCATCTCCTGGCCCACAATGCCGTTGGCTTTCACCAGGGGTTCCTTCTTGCTGTCGATCCTCTCCGACTTCCTCTCGATCTTCTCTGAACCACGCCCATCACCCTCCCCTCTGGTCTTGGCTTCCAGGTCTGCTTTGGGGTGCTCCCTGTGAGCAGTGGTCCGGTGGTGGTGGTGCTTGCTGGGGGGGATGTTCTCAGAGTCCGTCTTCTCCCGCCTGCCAGGTACAGAAACGCAGAGCGTCACCTCCCACTGGACAGCAACCCTGGGCCCAAATCATCCCAGGACAGTGGGGCCGATTCAGTCCCTGGACCCCCTAGTGGATGGTTACTGACCCTCTCCGCTCTGACGCGTCCCCCAAATTGCTGTACACCCTACATGCTCCAAAGGACTTCAGTTTTCCAGCCACTGCCCCTCCAAGTGCTGAAAGGACCCCATGGTTAATGGCCACTTCCCCTCATCTCCAAAGGGACCCCAAGTTATCTAGCAACTGTGCCCCCAAGTTAATAGCCACTGTATCCTCCAATGTGCCCCCAACTTGAGGCAGGACCCCCTCCCCCCAATTCTCCAAAGAGACCCTGAGTCTCTGACAACTGCTGCACAGCATAAGGTGCCTGTCGTGCTGACCTCTGGGGGGGTGGGATCTGCACCCGGGCAGCCTCGCCCATGGCTTGGATCCAGGACTCCTGCTCTTCGGTGTTCTCGGCGCTGAAGAAGTAGGTCCGGATGCCGGCGTGCTCGGCCTGGGAAGAGAGGGACTGCGTGTGACGCCCCAGGGCCTCCTCCACCCAGCACACAGTCACCTGCAGGGAGGGAGAGAAGTGCATACACAGAGAGAGGAGAGAGAAGTCAGTCGTCCAGTTGAGGGCGCCTGGAATTGTAGGTGAAGCCGTGCCAGCTCTCTCCCAGCGCCAGCTCTACCCCCCCCCCCCCCCCCCCCCCGCCACAGGGTCAGAGAGATGGAGAAATACCCATCAAATCGTCAGGTCCGTCCCCAGGCCAGTCGGGTGAAAATGACCCAATGCTGTGGGACATCGGGAGAGGTCAGATTTGGGTTACATGCCATCGCCAGGGGTCTCCCGACAGCCCATTCGAGCAAGGCACACAAAGCAAATGCAAGGCTCTTTCCCTTGGATTCACTGACTCAGGGAGACCCATATCTAGTGATGGGCGGGATCTAGAAAGGTTCAGATGAGCGCCATCTTATCATAAGCTCTCCCCATACCCTGAGATGTGGGAAACCGCAGCAGAATGGGCCCCCTCTGGGAATTCCTGGCATGGAACCCTTATTAAACATAAAACACGACAGCACTCTGCAGTACTGATCCAAGCAGGACAGCTTGCACCAGGGACGCTGCAGGACTTGGGGCAGTCACCGCACAATACCGGAGCACTGATTTAACAAGCGTTCACAATTCTGACCCTGACCAGGAACAGTGAGAAGAGCATTTTTAGGACTTCTGGTTTCAGGGGCAGAAGTGGGCAGAGAAACCCACCTCGAAACGCTCCTGATCCCTTCCGAAGGGTGGAGTCCAGCTCTGCGGACCACTACTACCGCTTCCTAGTCTTGTTACTACCCCCCTCTGTACCAGAGCAGGATCTGCTAGTTATCACAGCATACAAATATAGGCTCTACCCTGGGGCAGGCACAGGTAAATCCTGAACTGGAGGAAGATGTTCCATCAGGAATGGATTTATCCAGGCTCATCCGGCTCACAACTTCAACTATAGACGGGCCTGAATCAAAACCTCCCCGATCCGAACAGCTGATCATCAAGGGAGTTCAGATCCAGGAAGCGGCAGGATGCTACCCTGAGCCAAACCCCAGATGCAAAATGCTCTTTGCAAATCTGGATGCAAATCTTGCAGGTTGGCCGCGAATGTCAGTGCATGTCCCCTTCGCGGATGTTCAGAGCTTATAAAGGAGCCAGCTGGCAATGGTAAGATAAGAACAGAGCTGGTCAAAACATTCTTACTGGTACATGGTTTTGATGACAAATGGCTTTTCGAATAAAACCAATTTTACGGAGAAATGTTCATTTGGGTCAAAATCTTCTGGGTTTTTTTTGACAAAAAAAGTACAAAATCCCAAAGATTATTTTGGTTCTCTGGGTTTCCCCTTCCCTCCCCCATTCTTTCCCTCCCCACCAACCCCAAAGACTGAAAAACAAACTTTGGACGTTTGTTTTGCCAAAAAAAACCCAAATTTTTCAACAAAATGGAAAATTCTTCCTTGTGTTCTAATCGATCCCCCCTGGGGAATATGTAACATTTTTTGACCAGCTGCTGTTACTAGTCAAGGGCTCCCAGCCCCAGGGGAATCTTTCCTGCCAGGCTCATACAAACCTCGGTCTTTCCACCAAGTTCCCAACTAGGGAACACCAGGAAGGTCTAAGCATGCGATCCGCAAGAGAGAGACATAAACCCCAATGGTTCGTCCCCCTTCGTCGGGTGGAGGTGAATAAAGCATGCTGGGCAATCTGCGACCGGCCGCATCCCTTCTCTTTCCAGCATGCATTTGGAAATGGAAGGAGCATACTACCTATTTGGTGGCTGTGTGCTGGCATTGCAGACGGGCACTTGGAAGAAACCTCCTCTCCAGGGGGGAGATCCTCACGCGGAAGAAAGGAGGAAACACAGAGAACAGGTCAAACCACCCAGCAGAGAATTCAACAGGGAGATGCATCAGGCAGGCGGAGCGTGGCAGGAGCAGCAGTGTCACCAAAGAGGGGCAGATGGAGGGTAGCTGAGAACACGCTCAGTACTGGGTTAGCCCAGAACCAGAGGATGGAATCCTACCCATTTAACAGCCTCTCATCGGGCCTGATCCGGCCTTCTAGGCGTGCGAAGAAGGCTGGATCAGACCCACCGGGAGTCAAATTGTGCCATCAGAGACTGACCCCGTGTGGATCAAAGATACAGCAGTACTTTGCACAGTAATCAGTTAAGCCTCACACAGCCCCCTTGTGAGGATAGGTTAATATAATCTCCATTTTTCAAACAGGACATAGTGGATCCAATGACAACTGCTCCCCCTTCCGGCCCTGTGCAGTCATTTACAGCGTCCCAGCAAGTGCAAAGTAGGTGTGAAACGTGACTACCAGTAATCTCCTCTTACTCAGGAGGTAGGGGTTTATGGCCACTCTGCACAGGGTACGCGTTACCCCTCCACTGCCCTGCCAACGTGACCCAGCCCTGACTCGAAGAGATCAGAGGGTGGGGTCCAGGGGGCTCAGTCTCTGTGGCTTGTTCCTTCCTTGGCCTCTCTGATGAGACCACCACCAAGAGTGTCAATTGACTCATGCAGATACTTGTCCACCGAGTCCAGGACTGGGACCTACCAAATCTCTCCCCATAGGGAAAGACAGAACAGCCATCAGATGGCAACTCTAGAGATGGAAAAAACCTATTTCCCAGGCTCTCTAGCCTGCACTTGAGCACTGACTTTGATGGGTTTCAAACCAGCAACCTCCAAGTGAAAGGCTCAGTAAGCCACTTCTAAACTCCTGAGCCTGCCGGTCGGTGCCTCATTTATGGCTTTTTCAACTCTCTTTTTCCCATTACGGCTAATCAGGATGAATCTCTGGGTAGTAGACATGGGCTAGAACCACAATGTAGGATCCAAAATTCAGGGGAATTTTGGGAAAATTTAGATCCAGATTCAAATTCCATGGTTCATAGTCATCGGTAGAAGCTAACATTACAGAGATGCTTTCTCCTTTATTGCCCCCAGGAAGGGCTGGCTGTCTGTTTAGCTGCCCAGTTTAGTTCTAAGGCACCTGTCATCAGAGTACCTAAGCCCCGTACAGAATTAAGAAATATTGGAGTCCATAAGAAAAATCGTTCTCTGTGCAACACTGTTTGGAAAATGTCAATTTACTCCAATGGAAATTTTGAAACATTTTCATTTTTATCCAAATTTCCCAGGAAAATGTCCAGTTTTTTAAGTGAAAAACAAAATAAAAAAAAAAGCTTTTCAGGCTTTTTTGGGAGGGAGAAAAAAATGGTTTGCAGTAAAAAAATTTCAAAAATCACCCAAAAACATGTGGGTCAAAATTTTTCTTTTGCAATGCAAAATGGCTTTTTTGGGACAGAGCATTGTATTTCGATGGGAACCTGGAACCCAGCTCCAGTTCTGTCTCTCCAGTCCCCAGTGGAAAGGGGGACGTGAACGTAAACACTCTCCATGAGTGGCATTCACTCCTGCACCAAGGATCAACACAGTCCCTCGGAACCAGCCAAGCTCTAGAGAGCAGCTCCAGTGATGCGCCGAGGTAAATTTTGCTCTCAGTGCTGGCATCTGCCAGGCCCAAATCCTGCCCTGCTCCCCTAGAGACTTTGTTGAATCATGATCTATGCCAGGGATCGGCAACCTTTGGTACGAGGCCCGTCAGGGAAAGCCCCCTGGCAGGCCGGGCTGGTTTGTTACCTGCCGCGTCTGCGGGTTCGGCCAATTGCGGCTCCCACTGGCCGCGGTTCGCCGCTCCAGGCCAATGGGGGCTGCGGGAAGTGGCGTGGGCTGAGAGATGTGCTGGCCGCGGCTTCCCACAGCCCCCATTGGCCTGGAGCGGCAAACCGCGGCCAGTGGGAACTGCGATCGGCCGAAACTGCAGATGTGCAGGGCCGCCCAGAGGATTCAGGGGGCCTGGGGTCTTCGGCGGCGGGTCCTGGAGCGAGTGAAGGACCCGCCGCCAAATTGCTGCTGAAAAATCTCGTGGGGGGCCCTGAAAACTCTCGTGGGGGCCCCTGCAGGGCCTGGAGCAAATTGCCCCACTTGTCCCCCCCTCTGGGCGGCCCTGCAGATGCGGCAAGTAAACAAACCGGCCCGGCCTGCCAGGGGGCTTACCCTGACGGGCTGCGTGATAAAGGTTGCCGATCCCTGATCTGTGCACATGCTTGAGTCCTATTGGAGTCAATGGGATTTAGCATGTGCTTCGCCCAAGTGGCACCTTCCAGCCATTGCAGCTCCACAGAAGCCGAAGGGACTGCACAGAGTAAGTGAGGGCACAAACCAGCTGCTAAGTGCTTCTCTGACCTCCCCCAAACCCTGGCCTGGGTCAGGACGGAGGCGGCTGAGGAGAGTAATAAAACATGATAAAGCCTTAAATCTCTCATTCTCCCTTTGGCTGACATTGGGTCAGAGCCGCATTTTCTCTAACCCGGGCTCCCTCTGTTCCCCATACGGGCCTGAAGGGGTTAACCCGACTGGCAGTGAGTTCAGGAGGCCGGATCCATGCTTTATTAATGACCCAAATGTTCCCAGGACTTGCCAGTTCTTGAAGGTTCTTTCCCTTGCTCTCTTGTTTTATTGCCATTAATAGGACATTGAGCCTCTGGAGGGTGGAGCAGACCTTTCGCCCTCTGCTGAATGTTGCAATATAAGGTTTGGAGCAGGAATGAATGTGCAAATAATATTCCAGTGACGAGCACCCAAAAATGCCTCCGAATAAAAACAAAATAGAGCGGTGGGTGTAGCACGGCCCCAGGCCGGAGAGAATCAAGGTTGCGTGTGTAACGCTGCCCCCAGCTGCAGAGAATCCAGGCTCTGTGTGCGTCTCTGCAGCTCTGTCCCCAGCTGGAGAGAATCCAGGCACTGTGTGTGCAAGCATTTGGCATAGGAGTGTGTTTTTGTGACTTATGGATTTTTGTTTGTGTGTGTACATCTGTGTGCATCAGTGGGCGAGCTGGGTTTTCTTTGAGCGAGAGTTGAGCATAAAGTAGGTGTTTGTATGTGGGAGTATTTTTGTGTGTGTTCATGTGCACCTGTGTGCTTGCACGCAAGGTGTGTTTGGCCTGTGTGCTAGTGCAAGTGGGAATATGCATATGTACAAGTGTGAAAAAAAATTAAGTCTTTGAGTGTGTGTTTGGCCCATGGGTTGGATGCACATTTCAATTTGCATACGTGAATGGACAGATTATTAAGTCTAGGTGAGTTGTGAGCATGGGCTACCGTGTGTACAACGGTGCTTGTGCGTGTATGAGTGTGCATGCATGTGTAACACTAACTGCTCTTGGGAGGATAAAACCAAACGGCTCCTTTTGCCCACAGCTCAGCAGGAGTTTCACAGCTTCAGTCGCTGCTCCATTGCAGCCGCTCCCCCCAGCGCAGAAGTTTGACAAGTAGAAACTAATTACGTGCTAAACAATTACAAGATAGTGTGTGTGTGTGTGTGTGTGTGTGTGTGTGTGTGTGTGTGTGTGTG
>NW_020664549.1:2634494-2666223 GCF_002925995.2 Terrapene triunguis | reverse complement strand
GTGTGTGTGTGTGTGTGTGTGTGTGTGTGTGTGTGTGTGTGTGTGTGTGAACACTAGTCTAAACTAGTTTAAGAGAGAGATGGGGGAAGCCCTCCTGCACATCTGGGCTTGAACGCAGCCTAATTCTAGCACTGCCGGGGGTGCGATTCTATAGCAACACTGGCTTACGTACGTTTGTTGTTTTTATTAACAGGGGAGAGTAACTCAAAACGGGGAAATGGCTGAGTAGACGGCTTGCGAAAACCCTCACACAGCTGTCAGCTGAGAAGGAGAAGCCCCTCCTTGGCATTGGGTTACTAGCATGCTTTGATCACCGCTGGCTAGGAGCAATTCACGCTTGTGCAGCAGGCTAACACACTTAAACCTATGGGGTTGACAAGGCCCACGCACAGCTTCCAGTTAGAGGCAGCGTGGCCTAGTGACCAGAGCACTGGGCTGGGCATCAGGAGACCTGGGTTCTATTCTTGGCTCTGCCACTGGCCTGCTGGATGACCTTGGGCAAGTCACTTGCCTTGTGTGTGCCTCAGTTTCCCCATCTGTACAACAGCAGTAACGATCCTGACCTCCTTCAAAAAGTACTTTGAGAGTTATGGGTGTAAAGCACTTGGTGGTGGTATTATTGTGCTTGCTCTCTGCACAGGGGTCAATTTCACCCCGTATTAGCAGCAAGACTGCTAAGCACCCTCAACTCCCGCTGAAGTCAATAGGAGCTGAAGACACTCGCCATCACACAGGCTCTAACCCAGTCTGGATCTGCACGCCAGCTCCTCCACCCATCTTTCTTACGGACAGAGGGACAGCTTCAGAGGGGGAACAAGCAGCAGGATTCCTCCTACAATCTGAGCTCCCTCCCCAAGTCACGGGGCGCTTTGGTCTGGGTCTGGTCTTTGCGTTCTGGCTAAACGTTATTGGACAGGAAACCCAGAGACCCGATTCCCCTCTGTTTTACCTCTCATGTGGTCCTCTTCACATCTGAGCAAAGCAGGCGGCTCAGAGTGGGGGTGCCATATGCCCCCCTGCTTGGCGCAGGTGTGGCCAGTGACAAAAGGGGCAGGGCTGGGTCACACCCTGGAAGGCTAAAAGACCTGGACTCGTTAATCCTGTTCTGAGCACGGTGAGAGGACACAGCGGCAGTTCTGTCTCTACCCCAGTGGTGTGTCAAGGACCCCAGTTTGCAGCAGGCAACCAGGTCACTAATGCCCGTTTTTCCCCTTCAGGTACGTGCCTGTCTTTAGCGACCGTCCACAGCAGCTCACACCTCCCCCAAGCGCCGGTCACCACAGGAAGCGGAGAGCACAAGCCAAGAGACCTCTGAGCACTGCTCTTACCCAACAGCCTACGTCAGGCCCTACCAGGCAGCGAGATTCTCGGAAAGGAGGGTCGCGCAACAAACCGCGGCTCCATTCGTGGCCTCCGGGAACCGGGCCAACGGCTGGGAGCGCGACGCTGCCCCCGAGATGCCGTCAGGGCCACACACTGACCTTAAAGGTGTGTTTCCTGCTGATGTTGTCCGACGGCTGGATGGCTGCCACCCGGAAGCTGAGGAGCGGGATGCTGCCCAAGATGCTGTCCTCCTTCTCATCTGCATTGACCCAGGGGGAAGAAATGGGCGTTAGATAAGGAGGGGGGAGTTCCCCTCCTTAGGCCGGTTTGGAGATGCCAGGTGGTTGGCAAGACCCGTCTCCCCTTTAAAGCAGCAGCGCGAGGAGAGGGGGAAGTGGACGAGGCTCCTCTGGCTAGGAACGCATCCCTCCTTTCTCCTGCTAAAATGGGAGCTGGGCTCCTAAGAGCGACCACAGCCCAGGGACCAGAGCCGGCCTACCTGTGGAAGCCGGCTCCCTCCCTGTCGCATCTGCCCATCTGTTGTTCTCTTCTCCCGCTCCCCCCGCCCCCGCAAAAACCTATCACTCACAGCTCACAATACAGGCTGGTTAATTATTCATGCCCGCCCTCCAGACCTGCTGCCAGGGATTAGGCCGAGCCAGCAGCCTGCTGGAAAGCGGAGGTTGCAAAAGGTGTGGGGTGAATCTCCATACCGAGGAGTGCTCCAGCCCGGATGAGGCCAGGGGGTGGGCGGGGAGAAGGTTGGGGACTGATTTGGCATCTGAATTCAGGACTGGCTTCCATCACTCCTTTATGGCATGGGGCAGCTGTTTCCCACGGACCTCGAGCAGCTGTATGGTGCCAGTGCCCCCCTCATGCCCTCTGTTTCTTGGCACCATTGATAACAGCTGCTCGAAAAGCCAACTTGGCCCTAGGAGGTCCAGGCAAAAGGGTGACAGGTTTGTTTGCTGATGTTAATCATTTACACAGGGATGCTGGAGTTGGAGCATTCAGATCCGGGGCATGCCAAGAGCAGCGCCTCTGGTATACAGACCCACAGCTCCCCACGGAGAGAGGCAGGGCTAGCTTCTGGTCTCATCTGGGCCAGGTAAGTAAGGGAACGGCTGAGCCAGCAGGGAGCTGCTGAATTTGTACCAAGCATGATCCCTTTCACAGTGTTTAACCAGAGGGCCGTGCAACCGTCCCCCCACCTTGGATACTGTAAGAGAAGAGGCTACAGAAAAACCAAAGGATGCATGGATGGAGCTACCTTCCACAGCATTCCCCCCTGGGAGCACCTTGTACAATCTCTCTCGGAGCCCTGTCCTGCAAGGTGCTGAGCGTACGTGGCTCCCATTGAGGGGGAAGGTGCTTGGCACCTCACGGGGATCCCTCAGCAACTCGTAACAGCAAACCCTTCCCTTCGAAGAGGAGGGTTTTAACTCCTCCTCTGACTGGCCGCACCCATCTCCCTGCAGCCACCTGCTGGGCAGAATTCGCTCTGCCTCAAACAACAAACTGGGTTTTTTCACCGACGCTGGACTCTGAGATCCGACCCCAGCTGCCCAGATTGACCCCTGGTCACCTGGCTTTGGGGCTGTAAGTGCACCAAGAGCTGCCAGATCCCTGCCCCATCAGGACTGGGCCCATGGGACGGCTCTTTAGTCCTCGGCCCCACCACCTACCTTTGTAATAGAAGAGGCAGCGATCCACCAGCACGAACCAGCGCTTATTCCACTGCTTCACGCCAGAGCTGGCCTGCAAGAGAGGCATGAGTGAGAGGGCGCCCCAGACCCGTCGCTGCTTGTAAAGCAGAGAGGGGGAAAGCGAGTGGGGGAAGCCGCAGCATCTCGTGCATCACAGGGAGAGCCCAGGGTGGGCTCCATTGAGGAGAGGGTACAGGGTGGCACTGAGCCATGCTGGCTTGCAGGAGCCATCACGGGAGGGAGTGACTGGGGAGAGGTGCAGGCCAGATGGGGCAGGCACCCAGCAGCAGCGCTCCCTGCTGTCACAGCCAGATGCACTGGAGCTAGGTTGGGACAGATAGAGGGTGGGGCGGGGGAAGTCTGGCAGGTGCGTGGAATGGGCACCCAAGAGCCACGCCCCATGCAGTCCCACACCAGCCCTAGTGCGGCATGGGGCACCACATCGTCCCTCGGTCCTTGCTGATGCCCAGGGGTTGGCTGACAGAGGGAGGTGGCGCTGCAAGATGTATGGCTCAGCCAGGGGAATGCTCCCCGCCGCGGCACAAGGGGGACGTTACCTGCTTGAAGAGCCAGCCGCTTTTGGTCACCGCGGCGTTGGGATTCCGCTTCATGGAATTGGAGCGCTTCCCAAAGGCGATCCCCTTCCGGGAAGGGCGCGAGGCCTTTGGAGAAGGAGAGAGGAGGCTCTCAGAACGCTCCGGCTTTAGAACAGCCTCTCCCAGGGGTGGCGGCAGCAGCTGTTGAGGGCGTTTGCTTTCCCGGCAAACCCACGGGGAATAGTCAGACCCAGCCATGCAGCTCACGGAGCATGCGGCTGAGGGATGCCTTGCAATGCTGCCATCTGGCGGGTGAGGGAGAGCTGCATCTTACCGCCAGCACTCCTATCACATCACCCTTGGGAAATCTCAGCCATTTAGCTACTTGTCCAAGGCTCGCCATTGCTTCCTCCTTGCAACCAGCTCGGCCTGTCTTTTCCCTACCGCAAAACAGGGGTGGATCCTAATCGCTGCCTTCACTTTGCTGATGCTCTAATCCCAGCCAGCTACTTCCCCTTAGTGTGGAAGGGGCGTGATAATCGCCTCGCTGCTATGCCGGATTTTTCATTCCCACATCTCAAAGAACCTCACAAAGATGGGTCAGTATCATTGGCCCCATTTTACAGAGGGTGAAGCCACTTGGCTGAGAGCAGGGGGTCTGTGGCAGAGCTGAGAAATGAACCTAGATCTCCTGAGTGCCAGTCCAGTGCCTAAACACCCATCTCCGTCCCTGAATGCCTTTGTGCCCACAGCGACTCCAACAGGCCAAATACATCTGCTTACCAGCAGGCATCCACCAGGGCAGGTGTGCTTGGCTACCCCCAGCCCATTCAACAAGAAGAAGGGCCCTTTCAGATGTCCAGAGGCAATGAGAACATTAGGTATAAGGGGCAGCTTAGATCCAGCTGGCTAGTGGCACGGTTGGGAATAGATTCCAGGTCTCCTAGGGTCCCAGGCCAGTGTCCAGTGCTCCAAGAACATACCCTGCCATTTGGTCGCTCCTGAGGCATCTCTGACACCATGGTGTGGTTGGATGATTCGCTGCTGATGGTCGCCGGTCGCTTCCCACCTGCTTTGCTGGACATGTCCACTGTAGAGCTGCCATCGAGAGAGAGGGGGAAAGGAGAGAAAAAAGCTTATTGCAGATCTCTGCAAGGACAGCTGAGGAATAACGGCCCATACGTATGACACACTGATACACTTATGGTGCTCACCCCTATGCACAGGGCTAGAGCCAAAGCTAATTACAACCAGCAGAGGGTCCTTCCACTGACTTCCACGGATGAGGCCCACACTGTGCAAACACACAGACGTGTCATACATACATAGCAAAGCAAGGCTGCCCCTCGTCTCACAGCAAAGCCATACTGTTCCCTGGCCTGTAGATCCCCTGCCATGGTCTTTGCTCTCAATATTTCCTTGGTATTATTAGTTCTTTTCCCCTCTGGTTCCTTCACTTCAATCATTACTCTCTCTCTCACACACACACACACACACGCATTCTAAAGCAAACCTACTTCTGTAAATGTAAGTCAAATCTTGCGTTTTCTTCTGGGATGTGTCCAGTCACAGGGTGCAGAAACGTGTTCCGTCTTTCATTGTGGCTGGAAAACACAGAGGAGAGTTTGGCGGAATTAAGCGGCTTTGGAGTGAACAGAGCGACGTGCTCCATCACGGCTCTTCTTTTGCTTTGTGTACCAGTTCAAAGTGCTGAAAGTTGCTGCTGCAGGATATTACGGAGGCAAATAACTGAAGGCTTGACTGTGCCCAGCCTTCGGCTTCTTTCTGACATAGCTCATGAATGAATTTCAACTCACTAAGGGCGGAAACAACGTTTGCAGTGACTCTACATTAGTAAAAATGATCAGGGTTTATCAAGCCACATGCTTCATGGCATATGTTTATCACCAGATGGGGTCAGGAAGGATTCCCCTCCTCTACCATAGAGTATGGTTTAGCATTGTGCCAATAGGTACATTTTGAGGGGGTGACCTTGTATACATACCCCTGAAACTTCCTGCACTGCCCACTGCTGGAGATGGGATGCCAGCCTAGGTAAGCAACTGGTCTCTTCTTGTCCAGCTGTTCTCATAACTAAGAATGAGTGAACCTTGGGTAGTTTGAGGTGGCGAGAACCTCAGTATGTTTTAGGGATTCGTAAAATTAATTCATGTCTAGGAGATGCAGGAACTTGAAACACTGGTGGGTTGAGTGTGTGGGGGAAGCAGGAGGGTTTTGTGATTCAGTTATAACTGCCCCTTCCCACCTTTCTGGGTAAAGACCAGCCCAGCTATGTATTGGGGACAGAAGAAACTGTCTGCCCCACAAGCTGGACAGAACACAAGCCGTGGTGGTCCCAATCACGCTCCCATTTCAGCCCTAAATTCTTGGGCTTTGTGGCTGTAATTTCAACTCCGCCCTAGGTGTATGCCAATAAGAGGTGACTACTACTTTAAGACCGGGTGGGATTGTACGCAGGAGGCTTGGCAAACCAGCTGGAGCATCTCCGGGGCTGAAGAGAGACAAGGTCAGAGCAGAGTGTGAAGATGAACACACATGGCAGAGCCCACCTAGCAGCTGCCATAAAGCCTGGCCGACATATGGTGCCGGGAGATGGAGTTCATCCATGCACAATGCTCTCCGTCTCCTCTTGCCACTGAGCAATGATGCCACAAAGGCAGATCCTCCTCAGGCCAGTATTCACAGCACTTCCACTTCCCCAGATACACGTCCAGATGGATGGAAGCATTTATGCCACATTTGCACAGTCCCGGCACACAAAACCAGACTAGCATTAGCCCCTTCACTACCACCTAGTACATGCTTGAATTCCACAGGCCGTTTCCTGTGGAGCATCCATTTGGATGAGCGGCATGTATTGGAAGAGAAGCTTTCACAGGTGTCAATAGACCGGGTTAATGAATAGCCCCCTAATGGCATTCACCTGTCATAACAGCCTATTAAATCTCAGTCTTCAGGGGCTTTCCTCCCTATTAATTTTGCTGTGTGACGCAGCCACATGTTCTAACAGCCAAAGAAACAGCAAGCCCATTGGTGTACATTATTTCAAAGCACCAACGTACATAATGCAGCACGGACGGGGTTACGCAGGCGCTAGTAAATAAAGTATGAGCGACACGCCCAAAGCCACACTGATATGGATTTCATATCGCCAGTCAGCCCCTGGAAAGACCTGGCTTTACCGTGGTCCTTTACCGGCTCCAGATCCTCATTATCGGAGTAGCAGCCAGTACCGATAGCAATCACCCTACACTGTCATCACACAGCACTTTTCAGACCTGGATCTCAAAGCCCCTTACAGAGATGGGTTGGTATTAGTCGTCCTGTTTTACGATCAAGAAATGGGGGCACAGAGAGGTTAAAGGGATTGATTTTCAGAGGGACTGAGCTGCTGCAGCTCCTACCTCTGGATTCATTTGCACTCAGGCTGCAAGGGTCAGATCCAGACACCCTCACACAGAACAGGACTTTCCTCCTCGAGCGCTTCCATTGGAACAACTCAGACCACATGTGGAGTACGGCGTTACTGAAGGTGAGTGAGGGTATCAGCATCTGCACTAAATCCACAGTCAGTCCGCAGCAACTGGGAATAAAATCCAGGAGTCGGCTTCTTGTCCTCTGCTCTAACCACTAGACTACACCAGCTCCCAACTAATTGTTGTCAAACCCAGCCCGTGGGACCACTGGCTACTGGATGCACAGACCCATATCTTGCTCCCAACCCCTCTGATTTCCACAGGGTCACCTGGGTGCAGCAGAGCAGAACTGGGCCCATTGTCTCTAGCTCAGAGCCCTGAGCATAGGGCTTCACTACAGAGACAAGGCTCTCTGCCTCACATTTTGTCTGAGACTGACTAGGAGAGAACATTCTTTGCCAGTGACTGGCACTCACACTTGCAGGAACAAATTGAATTTCCCCATCCCAGACAATAGCCACAATCTTCCCAGGTATGGCAGCATTCTGAATCCCATGAGGGATCTCTGCAAGTGGGATTTAAAGGAGCGGGCTGTGGCTAC
Organism: Terrapene triunguis; assembly: GCF_002925995.2. Taxonomy (NCBI): domain Eukaryota; kingdom Metazoa; phylum Chordata; order Testudines; family Emydidae; genus Terrapene; species Terrapene triunguis. The sequence goes on along the minus strand of NW_020664549.1, from coordinate 2,658,620 downwards.
TGGCTTTGGCTTGGAGGAAGCAGATGAGATGCCAGCTTGCAACTAGGGCAGAAAACGGACACAATAAAACCAGAGCAAACATCTGTTCACCTTTGTCCCCCTTCTACGCGCCGCTCACAGACGTTAAGAACAGAGCTGCTCTTTTATGAAGGATCTGAGTGGAGGTAGAACCCCAGATCATGTGCAAATGCCGGCAGAGGGCTCCAAAGAAGCAGAAGCCACAGGACTTCATCCAACAGCCTGGTAGCCACAACAGGGCATGAAGAGCCCCTTTCGAAAGCTGATGGATTTGCAACACTTAATGAACGGCAAATTGCAGCAGAATCTCCCTTCGCTAATCCACACGCTGCATAATCTGCGCAACAAATTTCATCTGCACTTCCCAGCAAAGCTTGCGGAACAGAGAGCCAAGGTGAGGTCTCTGATTACTGAGACCTCATTAGCTTTCCAGGACATATCACAGAACATCGACTGTGACATGATGAGATATTAACATAAAATGAAATTACTGCTGTCCAACTAAATTAGCGTGGTCATGTTCTCCGACACGCTGTTTTTAAGTGGGGAAAACTCAACGCTGGTGTAACTCCACTGGGCCTGCTGTTTTTTCACTTACCCCTTTGTTCGGAAAAAGAGTCATTCACAATAGTAATGGCCCTGCAGCCCTACTAAGTGCAAATGGGTGAGATTAGACTGCACGTGGGAAGACTGTTTATAATAAGAGATGGAATTGCGTCACTGAGAGCTCGATTCTGCCATGCATGGGAGTAGAACCTTGTGCCTTAAGCAGCCCCAAGGAAACCAATGGCCTGATGCAACTCTCAGAGTCATTGGAAGTCTTTCACTGACTTTAATGGTGGTTCGATTGAGCCCTGAATTAAACCACAAAAGATGTACCAGATTAACTATACCGGTGTCGTTAAAACAATCTAACCTCCCTAGTACAATCAGTTACACTGCTATAAAAGCTTAGAGCTTATTCCTGTACAGGAAGAGGAATAAATTATACTGATATAAGGAACATTTTTACTGGTATAACTGTGTCCACATTACAGGTTGAACTGGTACAGCTATTTCGGTAAACCGCCCCATCCCACAGACAATGATATCAGTATAAAAACGGTGCAGGTTTCAGAATTGTATTCAGTTCCGAACACCCCTAAAACGTCGCAACATTCAAGATCAGCGGTTCTGGGTGGGGCTGGCTTGCCCAGCAGCCCCAGCATTCCGGCACGGCCCCAGCTCTGCTCCTCGGTTCCTGCAGGCCAGAGGACTGATTTGATTGTGGGCCTGTTCAGAAATTGCTTTCAGTGGGTAAGAAAATCCAGCCTTTAATTTAAATTAAAGCGTTTGCAAAGTGAAAACGCGACCACTGCCAACTGCGGTTACGTGAGCAAAACCCAAAGTCAACAAATTAAGGAGCAGAAAACCCGGCGGTTTCTGGGGATTTCGGCAAAGCCCCCAAACCACTAGTACACTGCTGAAAACGCTTTACACTGACTAATTGCCCTGTTACGTTATCAAAATGCAGACAGCAGTAGTGCCAGGGGCCTTGGCTTTGCGAGGAAAACCAGCCACCAGTGGTGCAGCTCCAAGGGTGGTAGTAATCTATCTAGCTAAGGTATTTAGACTGTATGCTCTTTGGGGCAGAGACGTCTCTTTGTTCTGTGTTTGTACAGCGCCCAGCACAATGGGGGCCTGCGCCATGACCAGGGACCCTACCTCTCCTGTAGGACACAAATAATTGTATCCCCTCTCCCCATTACAGTACTATCTGCGCACATCACAATCTTTAATGTATACATCCTCACTACACCCCTGGGAGGTCGGGCAGGGCTATCATCCCCATTGTACAGATGGGAAACTGAGGCACGGAGTGAGACTAAGTGACTTGTCCAAGGTCACTCACGGATTCTGTGGCAGAGCAGTGGCTAAATCCTAGGCTAGTGCCCTAACCGTTGGACCATAATGTAGACAGAACTCAGGCGCTTTTACCACTTGCTGTCTAACCCTAAATGCCCAGTATAGTTGCCACTGGTCAAGAGTTATAAGTCCCTAATTTCCTAGTATGGATGGAGCCAACCAGGGTCTGAGTCCTTGCTGCCTCATACCTTTGTAGCCATTTGCACCTGTGTACAGTGAATACAAAGCCTGGCCTATACAAAGGTGTACTCATTTAGCTAAAGCTGTTTAGATATATCAGGGCAACTTTGCGTATGGACGCTCAAGTTGGTTTAAACCTCGTTTATAGTGATTTAGCTTGTACTTTATAACAGCTAAACCAACATAAGCCAGATTTAAACCAATATGAGTAATATCCACACACAAAATTGCACCGGTTTAACATCACACTTTCATTTACTCCAGTGCAACTCCCACGTGCGGACAAACTTCAAGTTGCTACTGATTGAGAACAGCAGCATTTTATACTGCACCCAGGTGTGGATGGCTGCAGGAGGTCCAAAGCAGCAGAGGATGACTCAGCCCACAAGCTCCTCCTCATTCCAGTAGAGACAGGATGAAAAACCACCTTCTACACATTCAGTTAGTGGGCCTGATTCACCGCTCACTAAAGTCGAGGGGAGTTTCCCCAAGGACTTCGCTGGCTTTTGAGTCGGGCCCTTGACTGCCAGGTTGGAGAACCCCAGGGATCAGCAGGTTTCAGGTGCAGTCCGTGTTACAACCCTGGATCTCTCCTCACTTTGGTGAGTTTTAATCAAGGTTAAGGCACGAATACAAGTTCACTACCAGCTTTGCTTGATCCTGTTCAAGGGCGGTTTGCAATGTTCTTCAAGGGAACAGAGAATGGCTGCAATATAAATTACGCCCCCTCCAGCCCCCATCCTCCTAGCAAGACACCGGCTACCTGCACACAACTATCTGCATATAACATGGCCCCCCACCATCACTGCATCTGAACACTGACATGCAGCACCGCCAGGCACCAGACCACTGTGCACTGAATGCCCACCGATGACATCACCATGCAAACAGCCAGACTCTGCGTAGAGTCAGCAGAATGGTGAAAGTTGGAGCAAGAAAAATAGCTATCGCGGCCGCTCGTCCCTCCACCCAGCCACTTGCAAGTTTCACCTGAAGGTCTGGGATAAGATAAGGCCAGGGTTAGAGGATATTAAATGTTTGCTGGCAGGAATCCTGCTAAAAGGAGCGCTTCCTGCATAGCACCATTACTGCCCAAACCCCAGTACCCTTGGCCAATACTATTTCTCTTTCAGTTGCTTTCTTCCCTCCTCGGTTAGCTTAAAGGGCTTTCGTTAGCATGTGCCCCGGATGAAAGAGGGGGGGAAAATCTCATTCTCCAAGCTGTATTATTATTTTTATAAATAAGGAAGCTGACTTTAACAAAGAAATTGACACCATTAAATAACCCCACTTCCCTACTGCTACTTTTCTAACTAGAAATGATGGGCGGGTGGGGGTTTGGTTGCTCTGGGTTGCACCTGGTTTTAAAAATAATCACGTAAACGCCAGTGACTTTACAAGGATCACAATGGCATTACATAGGCAGGTGATAACCTCCCCTCTGCCCCATGCCAGCTTACAGGGAATGTCGTTTCAAAGGGAAGCACCTTCTGCTAGAGCAAGCGCTTCTGCGCCCAGGAACTGGGCTACTGGAGGGACCCCTTCGCAAAGCTGACGTTCCCGGTGCTGCCGGAATTAGCGTCTGTGGACGGGTCTCACCCATACGGTTCTTAGCCTGCCTGCAGCTTTTGGTCAGAGGTTCATTCATTCTGCCAGCAAGCAGCAGGTTTCTCTTTATCCTCTCAGGCACAGGTCCCCACAACCACCACCCCAGCTTCCATCCTTAGTAGCTCTGTGCAGCTTCTGCAGCTCCTCCCGGCACTCATTCAATTGCCTCTTCCATCCCAGCCACCACCCACTCCTCCAGCTTCCCAGGGCCCTTCCAGAGCAAAGTTACTTCCTCGGAACCTCCTTAAATAATTCCTCTCCTGGCAGCTGCCTTGCCTGACCCGGCTCTATAAACTCCTGAGTTAAGCATCTCCTCCCGAAGCACTGCAATGCAGCAGTCACTGACCAAGCTGAAGTTCCCTCATCCACTTCATGACACACAGACACACACACAAAGCCCCCCACAGGCAACGAACCGGGCCTGCCTTCCTGGCCTGCTTCCTCTCCCCCCCCAGCCCTGCTGTTATCACCAGGTGAGCCCTACCTGACCCGACGGTCTGCCCGGAACTTTAGCATTGTGACAGGTCCCCTTCCCGAGCTCAGCAGGGATCCCCGGCTACAACCATCCCGTGGGAGAGAGGTAAGTCTTCCTGCCACTCCAGTGGCTCTTCTATTGCACTAGGCAATGTACCGTGGGGGATGATCCTGCACTGGCAGGGAGACGGAGTGGGTGATCTAATGAGCTTTCCATCCTTATCTTCAACTTGTCTGATTCCCTTGAGTTCAGCGCTGGTCGCATTTGCTTCCCGCTCCTTCTCTCTCTCCCCTTTCTTCCTGGGCACACGCAGGGGGGAGGGAGGCATTCGTTCTCTCTAGGCAGCGGGGTCTATTCTAGCCCAGTCCTGGCTCATCATTCAAAGCAAACGATGCTCGCAGCCTCGTGTGCGGGAGCAGCCAGCAGGCACGCCGAGCATGGAGTGAAACAATAAAAAGATCCCCAGCACGGTTCCCCAAGGAGAGAAAGGTGAAGGGCAGAGACACTGCCACACACACACACACACACACACACACACACTCATGCGTCAGGTGCAGACAGAAGAGGATTTATGCTGCAGCCTGACCCTACCCACTTGGGCACAAGGAAGCAGCTCTTTGCCAGGCTGAAGGCGAAAAGCGGAGGGCACTGGGTTTTCTTGAGGGAGAGACACTCGGCTACCCTGACCCCTCCTGGGGAATCATTCTTATCCCACGCTGGAGAAATCTGCAGCTCAGCGAGGGAAGGAGCATGCTACGGGGATGGGAGCGATTAGACAGACAGACAGACCGACCTCTGTCAACAGAGTAAATTGCAGACACACTGAGCAGATGTTTACTGCTAACCTTGGTCGTGGCACAGGATTTATTAAACTGGGCCCACCCCCTGCTGCTCTTTTTTTTTTTAGTCGCTCATCTTCAGACAGTTCTAATGTGGCCTTATATTCCTCCCCGCACTTAGTCACTATTGTTTCTTCATAGGCGAAGGCCCAGCGGTATCATTTTAGGAAGGGAGCATGGCTGGAGAGTCAGGACTCCTGGGTTCCATTCCTGACCAGACTGCCCTCTAGAGTAAGAGCTAGCACAGGGGGCTGGGAGGCAGAAGAACTGGGTTCTCCTGACGGTGGGACCGATAGCAAGAATGCTTCCCTTGCTCACAGAGGGGGATTGTTAGGGTTCATAAAGCCCTTTGCAACCCCAGATTTAAAGGGGAAAGCACTGGTGGCCGGGTGCGCAGTCACTGACACAGCCACTCACTCTCCCCCTTGGGCCAGCACTTTAAAAAACACATTTCAGTCCATCTCGATTGTTAGTATTAGAAGCCGGGGTGGGGAGGGGGGCAGGGGGGAATGAAGCAGTGACATTTAAAAGAAACCTCCAAACAAGGAAGTAGAGCTTGGGATACCAGCTGGCTTATATCACACAGTATTCACTCCCCCTTGCCAGCATCACAGCAGTACAGCCAGCCCGGGGCTGTGAGCACCTTGGCACGCTACTGCCACAGAGCTCTGGGGAGGCGCTACTTATCCAAAGGGTGTCACGAGTAGCCGATGAATCGGCACTTCTGCTGCCATCACATCATTCCGCTGGGTAATTCCGAAAGGCATCGCTTCCTGGAAGCCCTTAAAACCAAGCCAGCATCCCGAGGGGACAGGCGACAGCCCATGCGGCAATGCTGAGCTTCCCGCTCTACCGCTTGGGCAGGGAGACAAAGACTCTCAGGCCAGAAGGGACCATTATGATCATCCAGTCAGGCCTGTTGCATGACCCAGGCCAATGGGAGGGCAGGCAGGCCTGGAGGATGGATGCTCATCCTTCTTGTTGCTCTCTATAATATGTGGCATCTGTGCAGACAGTTGATAGAAAGACCACCACCTACGGACATATGTGGATGTGTAGCATTGTGTGTGAACCAGTTAATTCACTGCCACTGGTTGCTGGTGTGCAGCTCCTGACACTTCCAAGCTGGAGGGAGCAACATCTGTTGCTTCCAAGGAACCGCCTCTGGACAACACAGGTGTCCTGCCCTCCTTGGCTGCCGCGAGAGTGGCAGCCCAAGGGGGAACCTTTAAGATGCGGGGAGTGGATGTGGAGTGATCTGACTGGACTCCTCACCACCACACATGTCTGTGTGCTTGGATGTGACTCCAGGTTACCGGGGTTCCCTGAACTTTAGCTGGAGACAGCTCATTCTGGGCCTGGGGCCCTCACCTGGAGGAGCTAATCCTAAACAAATGTGCTGGGCTATAAACACACAGCAGTTTCCTCATCCATCCCTGGTATGAATCAGGTGTAACCTCATGGAAGTCCGTGGAGAGAAGAGTCAGGCCCAGCAACACTCACACGTTAGCCCCAGCCCCATTCGACACAGAGTTTTTAATTCCTGGCGTATGCTTCTAGCCACTGATCATCAGACTGATGTCTAGATTCCGTTCATCCCGACAACGGCCAGTTTAGTTAATTCTGTGGGGATTCAGCCCCACTCTCGGCTGGATGCATAACACAGAAACCCCACACAGGCTCCTCTAAGCCCTGAATGTGTCTGCACTGCGATGGCCCAGCTGTGCTCAGGGAAGGCGCTTTCCCCTTTCCTCCCAGTAGTTACCAGACGAGTTGGACTCAGGAGATATCTCCTCCCCTGGGCCCCGCCGAGAGCAGTCCCAGCAGAGCCAGTCAGGGGAAATGCTGCCTAGTGCTTAGAGCAGGGCTGTGTCGTTAGCCATAGGGAAGGAGACAATGGATGATTTGCCCAAGGCCACTCACTGAGTCGGGGCAGAGCCAGCATTAAAATTCGGGAACACCTGGCTCCTCTGCCTGTGCTCAGGCCGCTAGGCCTCATCCTCTCCAGCGCATCCCTCTGGCTAATGGCAGCAGTGGGAGACCTTTGGATGTTCAAGGCACGTACCGATTAAGTTACTCATCTCAGTGAGGTGGGAAGGGAATTTGAGAGGGTGGGGGATAGAAAGTGGGGAGTAATGACTCCCTGGTGGAGGAAACTCTGGGTGAGATCAGTGGGCTGCACTGTTTGCCCTAATGCTGGGGCATAATACAGGCTGCCAGTTAAGAAGGGTTTCTGGGGTACAGCAACGGGTACAGGGAGAGCCTCTCGCCTCCACAGCAGCAGGGACCCGAGTGTCAGGTTAACCACCAGTGCTTGGCAGCCGGGCCAGCAATGGAAGAAACGCCACAGAGGTCACCTCTGCATTCTCCTTGGGTTTATGCCGGGCTTTAGGAGGAGCGGAGCAGCCTGTCCTTAGTTCCTCGTTCATCTCCCCTTCTCTAAATCACACGCACCTGCCATTTCATGCTCCAGCACATCAATCCAAGCCAATAAGAGACAGAGCTGAGTACCTATAAAACTCCCCAGACACGTGATACCCATCCTCTTTGCGACCTGGGACAAGGGGAGGTGTCCCTCATAAAGCAGTTGTCTGTTTCCTAATCAATGCGGCTTGCCTCTGGAACGTCCCGATAACTAGCCAGTTTCACAGGCCCGTAAATGTCTCACATTTTCTCCAGTTATAAATTTTTGTATTACAGGAGCACCAAGACCCCCCAAAGACGATTGAGGCCCCATTGTGCTAGGTGGTATATATACATATACAGCACAGGGCTGGCTCCAGCTTTTTTGCCACCCCAAGCGGCGAAGGGGGAAAAAAACAAAAACAAAAACAAAAACGATTGAGCTGCCGCGGAAGTGCCACCGAAGAGGAAGAGACGGAGTGAAGGACCTGCCGCCGAAGACTAAAGCGGAGCACTTGAGCTACCTACCATCGAAGTGCCGCCGAAGACCCGGACGTGCCGCCCCAATAACGGACGGACTGCCGCCCCTTTCTATTGGCCGCCCCAGGCACCTGCTTCCTTCACTGGTGCCTGGAGCCGGCCCTGATACAGCAGAACCTCAGAGTTATGACCACCAGAGTTACAAACTGACTGGTCAACCACACACCTCATTTGGAACCGGAAGGACGCAATCAGGCAGCAGCAGAGACCAAAAAAAGCATATACAGTACAGTTCAGTACTGGGTTAAATAGAAGCTACTAAAAATAAAGGGAAAGTTAAAAAAAAAGATTTGACAAGGTAAGGAAACGGTTTCTGTACTTGTTTCAATTAAATTAAGATGGTTAAAAGCAGCATTTTTCTTCTGCATAGTAAAGTTCCAAAGCTGTATTAAGTCAATGTTCAGTTGTAAACTTTGAAAAAACAACCAGAACGTTTTGTTCAGAGTTACGAACAACCTCCATTCCTGAGGTGTTCGTAACTCTGAAGTTCTACTGTAGTGAGAGCCTCCGCCCCAAATAGCTTAGCGTCGAAATAGACAAGACAAAGGATGGGAGAAAGGAAATATTATTACCTTAATTTTACAGAAGGGGGGAGGGGGAAGTGAGGCACAGAGAAATTAAATGACTTGCTCAAGGTCACACAGATTGGACCCAGCTCTCCCGAGTCCCAGCCCACAAGACCATCCTGCTCTGAATAGACTAGAACCATCTTACACGTATGGTACACAGTGCCTTTCACCCGAGATGCATTCTCTGCTCTGAAAAGTGTATCAGCACCTCTGAAATGCAGCCACCTCTGGGGGGCGTGAGAGCAAGAAACCAACCAGGGGAAACATGGACCCAGGGCAGCAGGACAAACTCCCTGTCATCATCACTAAAACAGCTCTGCTTAGGCAGAGGAGCTAATGCGGCTTTGGTTTTAAGGGTCTTATTTTTAAGACTGAGCTTGACAGCAAAGCACTGCGGAATCTATACTAGGCCAGGGTGAAGCATGCCCCACTGCTCAGTCACTGATGCCATCTCCCTCAAAGTCCCCTATCTACCTAGTGACCTGGGCCCATCCTCTTTAGATTGTAAAATCTACCAGGGTCTCACCCAACAGGTGCCAAGGGTGCAGTTTATCTCCTATGCGTCACCCAGCCTGGGCAGTAAAACCAGAACGGTCACTTTCCTAGTCAGTTTCAGTGGGCAGCAGCATTGTGTATTTAATGATCATTTGACAGAGCTGAGTACACAGTGGGTCCCCGGAAGCTCATGCTCCTCGGAGCACCAACCGTTTTCGTTATGAACCATAACAGCCTTATCACGATCCCGCCCACAGCTGGGAATGCGCAAGCCACAGTCCTTTCAAAACACGCTGCCCCGGCACTCAGGAACACCGCCTACAGATAATGCGGTGCACTGCTCGGCTCTGCCCAGGGAGACGCTCTACTCCCTCTCTAGTGCGTTTACACAACCGCCCAGTGAGAGGCGGGGACGTATATATTAGGTCTCAGCTTTCCCGATTTCTTTTCAACTCAGCTCTGCCTCTGGTGAGTTGACCTATGGCGACTTCCCAGCGACATCATCTCCTTAGCTGCAAATCAATGACAACCCTTCAGTGGTGTATTACCCACTACATAAGTATCTCTTCTATGCACCACACAGGCCTTCATAAAAATCCCCTCTGTGCACAACTGCTCAGAAACATCCCCCCTCTGTGCAGGGTAACCTCCATAAACAGAGTCAGCCTAAGGCCCTGGCTGCTCTACGGCGGGAGCTGTGTCAGCAGCAGCGGAGAAGGGCTTAACCCAAAGCACAAAGCACCTCAGCACAAGATAAAAGCAACAGTTTCTACAGTGGAGCTGGAATTTAGGAACAAACTTCCATGCACGTACTTGTACCCCAAGTCGGTGCTAACACATTGGCAATGGTGTGCCCAACAGGAATCCCCCTTCAGTGCCCAGTCTGCCCCCTCCATCTCCGGCTTGGGAAGGACCGAACAGCAGCTTCGTGGAAATATGTGGTGGGTCTCTAGAAACGGGTCAGAACCAGCAGCCTGGATTCAAGCCCTCCCAAACCTTGGGAAATTTCAGATCTAGATCCAAGCCTGAATTTCTCGGCGACGCGTGGGTCTAGCGCCATGTCAGGGTCATTAAAACCAACACAGGGGGCACATACGCGCGCAGGTACACGGAGTCCTGCACACAAGATCAGCTCAGTGCAGTTCCATACGTCAGAGCCTCTAATGTTAGTGTACAAATGCCCTAAAAAGGCAGTTCAGCAGTAAAAGGTGGCCCTACCCAGCTTCCTACTACAGCTGCCAGAAAAGTGCCAATTATTTTTCCATGGGGAATTCTGAACATTTTTCATTTTTATTCAAATTTCCCATGGTTTTTTCCCCTCCAGTTTTTGAAAACTGACTATTTTTAACTGAATATTCAGATTTGTTTTTCCTCAAAAAACCCAACTATCTAACTGAAAATGAAAAAAATGTTTTCTACCCAACCATTTTCCACAGAAATTATGTTTCAACAGATAAACTTTGACCAGCTCTACCATCAAACTCATTCTCCACCTGTATCTTCATGAGATGTCTGAGATGGCATTAACATAAGAACATAAGAACGGCCGTACTGGGTCAGACCAAAGGTCCATCTAGCCCAGCATCCCATCTTCCGACAGTGGCCAGTGCCAGGTGCCCCAGAGGGAATGAACAGAACAGGGAATCATCAAGTGAACCACCCCCTGTCGCCCTGTCTGGCAAACAGAGGCTGGGGACACCATCCTGCTCATGCTGGTTAATAGCATTTGATGGACCGTCCTATCCACCATGAACTTATCTAGTTCTTTTTTGAACCCTGTTATAGTCTTGGCCATCACAACATCCCCTGGCAAAGAGTTCCACAGACTGACTGTGCGTTGTGTGAAGAAATACTTCCTTTTGTTTGTTTTAAACCTGCTGCCTATTAATTTCATTTGGCGGCCCCTAGTTCTGTGTGTTATGAGAAGGAGTCAATAACACTACCTTATTTACTTTCTCCACACCAGTCATGATTTTATAGACTTCAATCATATCCCCCCTTAGTCGTCTCTTTTCCAAGCTGAAAAGTCCCAGTTTTATTAATCTCTCCTCATACGGAAGCCGTTCCATACCCCTAATCATTTTTGTTGCTCTTTTCTGAACCTTTTCCAATTCCGATATATCTTTTTTGAGATGGGGTGACCACCTCTGCACACAGTATTCAAGATGCGGGCATACCATGGATTTATATAGAGGCAACATGATATTTTCTGTCTTATTATCTATCCCTTTCTTAATGATTCCCGACATTCTGTTCGCTTTTCTGCCTGCCACTGCACACTGGACAGTCTCACGATACGTGGAAGAGCCCTAGGGCGACTACAGGGTCCTTTATCAATCAGTGGAGGCCACTGATGGATTTAAAGTACCTGTGAGCTAAGCCCTGGGTCAGACCCGGAGTTAAACAGAGCAAAGGGTTACCTGGGAGTCTCCATTCAAGTATTCCCCAGCTGTGTCTAATCTGACTGGCTTGTGTTGTGTTCGGGTGGCATTGTTCCTAACGCAGATACTGTGCCTTATGCTCCTTGTCAGCATTAATAAAGGTGTCAGTCACAGTGTTAGTCAGCCACCTAGTCAAGATCTGCTTGGCAGTATTAGTTACCAGCCCCACCGGTGACCAAGGAACGGGCACGGGGTGGCCTGATTTACCTGCCCCCCACCTCCACCTTCCTGCCCTTGTGGCAAGCAGGCACCATGTTTAGTCTCACCCCAGGGAAAGAGTTAATCTGCCAAAGGCTGGGGATATTTGAATACAGGCAGGCGGAACAGACAGTTTCCGAGCAATGGCTGAGAGTCACACTGCATGCAAGTCAGAGCCAGCAGGCATCAGTGGATGAGGACTGTACTGCACCCTGGTCATGGGGAGAGTAGCACACACAGTGAGCGTCAGTCGGAATCAGCGTCCAGGTTGTGGGCAAGGGCTGCACTGCACACGAGTCAGCTCCAGGGTAGCAGATGCAACCACCTGGGCTGCATCCTTCCACGGATCCCTAGAGACGCAGCAGCATACCCGCTGGCAGTCTCATCTTCCCTCCATGGAATATTCATGGGCTCAGTTGTCGATGCATCAACATGACACGCATCCCACCGGCCAGCTCTCCACCCGCCATCTGGGGCGTGGTTTGATTTCTTTGGCACAAGGCCTCGCCCAAGTTCCTACAAACTTTTGTTTTCCTTGATTTTATTTTTTTTTATTCTTCCCTCCCCCCGCCGTGTGCCCCACAAGCAAGGCCTAAGGGCAGGGCGATTTGTGAGCAGGCCGTTCTTGGCAGGAGCTCTGCTGCGTCCCTCTCACCTCCACGTGGCCATGTTGAGAAGCCTCTTGAACAAAGCTATGGCCCAGCGCCAGCCAACGCAATACCCCCGGGCTCAGTAAGCATCTGGACGGGCTTCCAGCGAGGCCTGGGTGCAGTCACCTGTGCCCCTGCCTTCCTCTCTGAATCACAGCGCCCCCCCCTCCCCCCGCCTCACCTGCCTCGGGCTAATTGGCAGCTGCTGCTGGCAGTTTACAAAGTGACTCAGGCTCCTCTTTAATTACACTGGACGCATAGGAGGCGGGGAACCAGCCACATGGCTCACTTCTGTGCTTCTCTTCCCTTCTCTGCAACGGTCAGATCTCTGTAAACCTAATGGGCAGGACACACACCGCCCAGCAGTGACCTGGGGGACACCTGCATCCCAGGACATGGTGGGGTGCACACCAAGCCACTGCCAATGGCCTCAGTGTGGGCCCTGCTGGAAACATAACCCTTCGGGGTCACCCCTAATGCTCTCGTTTTGGACAGGTTACAGTAAATCACAAGACTGGAACTACCTGTGGATATACAGGCAACCAACACAAAAATCGGGGACAGAGATCGCTGGGTAAAACTAGCTCTACTGATTTTCCAGTGACTACGCTGATGATGACCTTACACCACCTTTCACCTGAAGGATCCTAACCCTGATGCCCATGTCAAACTCTCTGAAGCCGCAGGGGCTCTGCATGCAAAGCCATTGCAGGATCTGGTTTTTAAGTGGGTCTCTTCATAGGGGCCAACATGTTCAACAATGGCCACCGATTCTGCCTCCTTTGGGCACGCGGCACCCCTGAAAATCAGGCCAAGGCGTCTCAAGGTGCACACGAACAAACTGAAAAATCAGTGGCCATTTTGCAAAGTTTGGCTGAGGGTTCGCTTCCCCACCACTGAGATGCAGCCACCTCTGGGTTGAGACAGGACAGCTGTTTACCTGGGGATACTGTCTGGGATTAGCCAGTTAACCAAACTCTACACCCAGCAACCAGCTTAGGACAGGAAATGAAGAGAAACCCCTTGGCCTATCCTAACCTCGATGGGGAATTCAGGTACAGAATTCAACTCTGCCTACTTTACACATGAACCTCAGTGTGACTACGGCAGCGTCCGAGCCCCATGAACAAGACATGCAATTGCAATGACAGGGTGTCATTACAAAGGAGGCAGAGCTGGCCTGGAAGAGGAGGTGCTCGCAGCTAATGGTGGGATGGAATGACCCTCTCCCCCAGCCCTGTGAAACCCCAATCAGACACTTGCTCCCCACCCCTTGCTTGGGATAGTTTCCATTTCTCCCTGCAAAGGGGTTGGCAGGAGAGAGGGCCACTCCTGTGAGACGCTGATGCCGCCACTAAAAATACACAGTGATTCAGGACCAACAGGCCCATGCCCGCAGGGCTGCAGCTGGTGGTTTCCCCTTCGTTACATAATCGGTTCCTTGAATTTGGCTGGTTACATTCACAGAGCGGGCACCAGCCGTGTTGCCATCCACGGGGATGCAGTGCCTTCGATAAGCAGGCACCGGCCCAGGGCAAGACTCACCCAAGCTGTTCTGAGCCACAGCAAACCAGCCTGTGGCACTGGCGCTGCCTCCGCTGTTTGCTTGCCAGCCTTTGGGTGGAAACTGGGAATCTGTGGACGGCCCTGGGGCAGGCAGGGAGCGCTGAGTGTGCAAGGTGGGGTGGGGGGGCACTGGACATCCCAGACACTGGCACTAGCATTGGAGGGTATATGTTTAGTACACACCTTTGGATCAAAGCAAGGGGATGCTTCCTCATGCATTTGCCTTCAGCCCTGGAGCTGGCTAGACCCCATCCTAAGGTACGGTCTCTCTGGGGCTTATGCTCCATGAGAGAAGGCGCCAGCGTTTGCACCGAGAGCGAACTGCAGCCACCACACCCCTCACCGCTGGCCAGGATTGAGGTGGTTAACGGCCCTGATTGACACACACCCCCCCCGTGTGGGGGATACACAGGCTAATGGAAACCATCTCTCCGAGCCCCCGCCCTCGCTGGAGCGTCTGGGATTCCTCCAGGCCTGAGGTAATGGTCAGACTGGTGGGGCCTTCATGAAAGGGGAGGGGGAAAAAAAACTCCAGCCCAGCCTGGGCCTCCCTTCTGCACTAAGCCGTTTGTGTGCTGAGCTCTCAACCCAGGCCAGACTGGAAAGGGAGGTGGGAACTGGGATGTGGGGGAGGGACACATCCTCCCCTTCCCCAGTTGTCTCACCTGTCAGAACCCATAGTCCAGATCTTGTTTCCATCTCTGAGCCTGCTTCCATTTTCGTTGGAGAGGAGCCTGGCGCTCCAGTGAAATCCCACCAGCATCTGCACTCGGTTTATATGAAAGCACAACCCTGGCTGCTTCAGCACCCCAACCAAATCTAAACTCAGACGCTTCCATTCTGCCCCCCACCCCAGCTGTCCCCTTGCTGTTTCAGATGGAAGCTACTCCTCCCCTCTCCAAAGCCCTGTTGCTCATGCAGAACAGGCTACCTCGCCCCCACCCCAGAGGCAGCTGCATTTCAGCAGCAGGCACAGCGACTGGTACGAGCACTTTGAGGCAGCAGGGACCACGCAAGTCAGCAGGGGCTGAGGATTATCCTGGTTGTCGTTGGAAGAAAGTTAACGTTTGGCCAACAATTTGCCGTAACCTTTTCAAAAGCGAAAAATAAAACGATTTGTCTAGAGATTTTGCATATGTTCTTAGACACGGCCCTGGGGCAAGGAGCCAGGCTGCTCTAAACCTAGGGGGGTGGCGTGGCTGCAGTCCAAACCAGTCTTTGGCTTCCTCCTTTGTTTTCCTATCCCTTCCTTCACCTCTTCCCCTCCCCCAAATCCATATCACTCTCCTCCGATTAAGGCATTGCTGGAGCGTTTGGAAGCACTTTTTGCTGAGGAAGCAATTTACTGCAATGCATTTGGGACCAAAGGGGAGGGCAGCAATTGAACTAAGTAGCCTGGGGACTAACTTGCGGTCCGTTCTCAGCACCTGGCCTTCACCTAGTGAATACGTGGGCACCTGCTACCCAACGTCGCTCAGGCTGCAGCAGACACTTGGATGTCCTTGGTTTTGTTCAAAAACAAACCAACCAATCTCACCAAGACTTGGGCGCATCAGGCTGAATTCTGAACACGTTTGCCAAGTCCTGACTGAAACGCCTCTCCACAATGGTACGGCTTAGCACGGACGTGACACTAGGCATCCACTTGTTGTTTGTACAGCACCTAGCACCGCGGGCCTTGGCTGTAGGACTGGGTCCCCGGGGCACTGCCACCATACAAATAATAATCAGCCACACATATCAAAATGCTTTACCCAGGGAGATAAGTATTGTTACCTCCCCATTGTGGAACCTGAGTAAGGACACCTGGGCTCTAAATCCAGTGTAGCCATAGCTCACGTTTGCTGATGTATCTCCTAGCTGCCCTGAACAACTGCTAATTCCTTGCATGCTTTGGCACCACGGCACCGTAGGCTAGTGCTGTCAGATTGCCCCAGCTAATTCACGTAGGTCAGGTTGGTTCAGTCTGTGGATAGGAGAGCCACTGCAGAATGCTAGGTGAGTTCTCCACTGCAGGTACAGCAAATGAAAACCCAAAAGCTGCCGCCCACTTGTGGCCGGTGAAGATCTGGAACTTGCCGCAACTGTGGATTCCTGCAAGGCAGGAAGTTAGGTCAGAGTCTCTCCCTGTGTTTTACAGATGGAGAAAACGAGGCAGAGAGCAGGGATGTGCCTTGCCCAAGGCCACCCAGCGAGTGAGTGGCAGAGGCAGGGCTGCCGAGTCCCGATCCTGAGCTCTAACTACTACACCCTCTTGCCTTGTGAAACTCTCCGTCCCTGGGAACAGCAGCCCCATGGAAAGCACTGCCTAGAACAGGAAGATTTCAAGGGCCTGACTTTCAGAGGAGCTGAGCGCCCAAAGCTCCCATTTGCTTCAATGAGAGCTGCAGGCCCTCAGCCCCTCTGAGAATCCAGCCCCTAAACACCCATCTACGCTCCAAACTGCCATTGTTTTAAACTCCCACTTCCGCTGAAGCCCAGACCCAACAGCCTCCCTCTGCCGGCTACCAATCCAGAACGCATCTATCTGCACGGCAGCTGCCTCCAGCCCGTCAGACAAAAGGACACAGCGGGTCGAAGGCAGATCGAGAGAGGGGAAAAAAAGAAAGGAAACATTCTCTCCTCCACGGCGCGTCTGTGCCCAGATAAACCAGGCATGAGCACAAAGGGGAGGCTTTGTCTGGGGCCGAGGAGCCGGAGGAATCAATCAGCGCGCAGCAAGGAGGGAGAAGGCGAGTAGCGGAGCTTTGGAAGGATTTATTATTTTTCCCAAATAATAATAAACTGGCTGCTGATTCTCCCCCCTCCTCCCCCGGCTGTTGAGTTTCTTCCCCGACGGGCATTTTACCCCCTGCCTGGCTTGCTCCTTACCAGCCAGTCTTGCCAAGTGACAGCAGCTTATCGGAGGGTACCATTCAAGCCCTGCAATCGAGGGCTGTGGCTTGGAGAAAACACATAGCTGCTCCACTTGCCTTTCCCCATCTGTGGACTGCGACCTCCCGGGGTGGTGGGCAGAGGTGGTGGCAGAGGGGTGTTGTGGTCCCACAGCCCAGCCTTCTGCTGAGTCAGTCACGTCAGATTGGATTCTGTTCTCAAAGGCCAAAAATCTATGGGCCAGCTGGTATTGGCATCAGGGGCGCTGCACTGATTTATACTTGCTGGGGATCTGGCCTTAGCTCGCGTCCGGGTTTTCCTATGCCACCTACCCCCATACTGTCTCAGGGCTTCAAAGTTACCCATAAGCACGTCTGACTCGGGGCCTTAGAGGAGGGAATGAAAAAAAGAAAAGGAAGTGGGACTGGGAGCAAAGGGGCTGCCGAAGGCCAAGGAGTGAGGAAATGGAGGAAAGTCCCACAGCTCAGCCAGCCAGCTGGTCAATCCTCTATCCCCTCCCACCCCGCTGCTTGCCTTCCCACCAATACAGCTCAAGTTCAAAACCTGAGCTGCCAACATTTTAGACGGGGACTCGGGGAGCTCTTCGGGGCAGGGCCTGTCATTTCCTCTGCCTACGCAGTGCCCAACACAACAGGGCCTGGACCTGAGTGGCCTCCAGGCACTGGCCCAATATCAATGTTATACAATACCAATGAGGACCTACAGGTCTCGAAATGCCAGCCCTGAGCCGATTCCCAGGCTAGGCGGTGCTGAGCTCTTTTAAAAACGTGCCCTGGATGGAGGGTGCTGAGCGCTTGAAAACTGAGTCCCAGGAGTGGAGTTGCACCCAGGGGTTTCTCACAACCATATAAAGTTGGTCAGTGACTGACTTCCCACCCCTGGGTGTGGATCAGTCTCTAATCTCATTAGGGAACGGGTGACTTTTCCTGCCTCAGGCAGTGGTTTCTCCTCTTTCCCCGGCCACTCAGCTGAGCAGCATTTTCCTCTCTGCACTCAATTAGCCAAGGTGGGAACTAAGAGCTTGCCGTGTTGCATGTTCACCACCACCTTATCAGTAGATCTCAAAGCACTTTACAAAGGAGGCCAGTATCATTATCCCCATTTTACAGATGGGGAAACTGAGGCACGGGATGCGACTTGCCCAAGGCCACCTAACAGCTCAGCAGCAGAGCTGGGACTAGAATCCACAGCCCGTGTCCCAGTCCGTTGCCCTGTCCACTAGTCTCACAGAGCAGACAGCCTGCAGAGCACAGCCCCCAGCCGGAGCTGGGTCTGCTCATACAGGCCTGCATATTCTCACGCAGTGGAGGGCTCAAATGAAAGCAAGCCCATGAACTTGCAGGCTCCTTGGGAATCTCGCCTCCTGCTCTGGACCTAGCATGGTCATTAAACAGTGTAGAGGCTGGGGCTCCTTCCCTTGAGCATCCAATAGCACCGGACTTTCATCAGAAATCTGTAGCCCCGGTGGGAATGACAGGACTGTGGCATCGTGCGGCACCAGCCAACCTGAGCAGTTTACCGTAGATATAGGAATGACTGCGCTGGCCACTGAAAGGCAGCCACCTCTGGGGTGGAGTGCAGGAGTAATGCTACGTAACAGTTTAGGGCAGGAAGAGAAGGATACCGTGTCCAAATGAAACTGCAGGGGGAATTAGGGAGGCGGAAGGTAATGACCTAAACTGGGATTTGGCCAGGGCACTGCCTACACCCGTGAATGAGGCCAGGGGCAATTTAATGCCCAGGCAAGTCAGGATCATGGATCAGAACGATGCCTCAAATATCACAGCCCCTGACCACCAAGCTGGGGCACTGGTTTGTTTCTGAAGAGAGCCCCATCACACCCACACCACTTCCGGCAGCACCTGGGCGCTATAGTCTAGGGGGTACGAGGGAACCCCAGCCAGAGGGGGCCGGATTGTGAATCGCCAGCATGCACAGATAACGCGGTGGCTTTGTGAGAGCCCCTTGTGGAACAGGGAAGAGAAAATCAAGCCAAGTGGGAGCTGCCGCTCCTGCTGCTGTTCTGGCTCAGCGAAGGGCCCATGTGGCTCACAGACTGGAGCTCGCGGCCCTGAGGAAGGGAGCCTGGCCCAGGTGTTGACAGATTGGAGGGGAATTTTAAACATCTCCATCCGCCAGGATTAAACAGTGGAAGGTAAAGGGGAAAAGAGACACACACACTGCTATGCTTGCTGATAGCCAGGGGACTGGCAGACACCCTAGCGAGGGCCCTGAGCTAGAGGAGGAAACGGCCCCAGGATGACCATTGTGTGCAGGAGAGGGAGAGCTGGACCGGCAGCCTGAGAGTCCAGGGCAATGTCTGCGCATGATCATGGCATGATCTCATCAGGGAGGGGAGGCCCCAGGTTAATAATTCACCGCTGCTCATTACTCACATCTACTGATGAGCAAAGCTTCCCCCTCCCCAATGCATAATGATGTTCACTTGCCTGTGATCAAGCTCATGGGCAACTGTCTGGAGAGAGACACCAAGCAGTTTCCTATGGGGATAGAGGCTTTAACCTAGCTTGGTGCTGTGACCAACCGGCCCCCTTCCCCAGAGGGAACCTTCCGCCTAGGACAGTCCGATGGAGCCAGACCAAGGGTGCCGGCATAGAGGCATCCCAGCTAGGATTTCCCCCGGCTCTTGGGAATGAAAGGAGTTAGATCACAAAGCCTGCCCACAAGGGCACCACCCTGAGAAGAGAGAAATGGAGGAATCCGGAGTTGGATTTGACCTCCCTGGACTTTAGTTCCAGGTCTCCTCCCCCGGGCTCTGCTTGGATTCTTGTGCCTACCTAGAATGGACACATTGGGCATAATCCTCAGGAGAAGACCTGGAACTTGGGTACCACACCCACCTGGAATGGACTTGTTTGTTCTCTGAACTCCTACCCCCCCATGGGGTATAACAGTCTTTTCCCCATCCCACCCAGCGGCGTCACAAAGGCTGGCTGTTCTGGGGACAGGGCGCTGCACCTGCAGGAGACACAACTGGCTGGGGTTGTGGGATCTGCTCCAGAACAGGTTTTCCCAGAGTTAAGCAGGGTGGGGGAGGGAGCTGGTTACGGACAGGTCCAGAGAACTGACAGACCTGCTCGAAATTCCCGCCCCTCCTCCTCCCCGCTATCTCTCCGACTTGGCCAGGCCCTGGTACGTATTTTTCTATTGTCTGCTCTCCTCACTCAGACCTGCTGGCCTGGCAGAAGGCAGATGGTGACAGGCTGGGTGCTGCATGGGGAGAGACCCCTTTGCTTTGCAAGGGGCTCCAGATGCTGGGGGCGGGGGAGCCCCAAGGCGTGCATGCTTGGGGAAATCACTCCCGAGGTGTCAGGCTGCCTCTGCATTAGTTTGGGAGCGTGGGGACTTTCCAGAGAACACCGCGTTCCTGGCAAACAAACAGCACGTGACTGCGTGAAGAACCGGCCCTTCACCGCTTCCCAGCTCTGAAACAGACAGCAAGGAGGTGGCGCTGGGTGCTTCTATTTTTATCTCCCTGGCAGTCCCAGCTTCACCACAGCCTGGAGATCCTTTGGCGGCTTGAGAAGCAAGACGAGGGAAGGAATCAGAATCAGATCAGCACCCAGGCTGGCTCAGGAGAAAGGCTCCGCCGCGGGGCACTGTCTGAAGCCTAGAGGAGGAGGTGGCCAGAGTTGCATAGGCGGGTGCAGCAGGGGAAAGACCAGAGTGGCTCTGGGCAGAGCCCTGCATCCCAACCCAAACCCGATAGGATCAGACTGCAAGTGCCGGGTTTGGGTTGCAAAACAACCTGACTCTCTCGGGGTTAACTCGGGTCACCGCTGATGGCCTTCTCCTGCCAGTGGGTTCGGCGTGGTGGTGGCTGCGTGGCCCGCTCCTGCCAGCCGCTGCCACCGTTCTGTGCCATGCATGCCACCGAGCGAGCATGGCAAGGCACTGCACACAGTGCAGCTGGGGGTGGCAGCCAGCAGGAGGGGGGCAACGCAGCTGCCATCGTGCCCACCCCACAGACAAGAGATGGGATCAAGTCAGAAAATGATGCGACCCTCTCTGGCACAGGTCGGGTCAGGTGTGCGCTCGGGCTTGGGTCAAGCACCGCGGCATGACACGGCGTCCCCTCTGCATCCAGTCAGCCACGGGGGATGCTCGGAGCTGAGGGCGCTGGCCACGCACCACCGCCCCCACCACCGCAATCTCAAGGGCCTGACCGGATTTTGGGAACTCATCATTGTGGGATGGATCTGCCGAAGCTGGGGCTGCCCTGGGCATTCCAGGATGCTTGGCTCCCTTCCGAGCCCCAGCCTCCAGCCTCCTAGGTGGTCTGCTCGGCTCCATGGTTAATCAGGTTGTTTTTCTTTTCACGGGTAGAACAGAAACTGCTTAAGTGCAAAAAATTCCCCTCTCTGTTTTCAATTGTCCAATGCAAACAACTGCCAGCTGCCAACCCTGGGGTCGCAAAGGGAACTCCAGGAGAGCAGGCTGGAGTCACACAGCTTCCCAAACCCTTTGTCCTCCCCCTCACTAGGGACAGGGACCTTCGCAGATTCCACCATGTGCATTTCAGCTAAGCAGCTGGGACCTCCCGGATTTCAGCCACAGCAAGGAGAGGCCACGCTGGATGGATGGACAGACTGCTGGATCCCTGCTTTGGGGATGGCTCACTGAGGGTCTAGGGAAGGCAGGTACAACCCCAGAGCTTGTGTCGCTGGCAGCCAGACACTGCACTCAGGCGGTCTCTGGGCTTGCTCCGTGTCTGTGAGGGGAGACCCTCGTGTTCCAGGCTGCTAGGCTCCCCCCCCCACCCCCGTCAGCGCCTTCCACTGCACAGAAAAGCCTGAATGAAGTGCTCACCCAAGGGGCCAGCGAAAAATCACTTGCGGAGCAAAGGTCGCTCTTTAAGCATTGGTTGAAAGAAATTGCGCTGGGAGACTTGGGGATGCTTTAAAGTGGTTGCTCCCAGACCCTAAGCTGCCTGTCAGAGGTGAGACCTCTGTGCGTGCTTAATGGGACCCCACGTGCGCAGAGTAAACACTAGAGTCTGCAGGGAAGGATGCTATAGCTCAGGCCAGTCAGTTTAGACAGACTCCAGCAGCACTTTGCTACCATCCCTCTCCCGCTCTAGATTTACAGCTCAGGGTATTACCCCTCTGCCCTGCCTGGCTGTTTTTACAGCATCGTCTCTCAAATCAACCAGGTGGAGAACAAGGAGCCGCACCCCCCACCCTGTGTGCTCCGGGCGCTGTTCCCCGCACAGAGCAGTTCCTGCAGAATCTGTCGCAGGGACATACCTCCCTGAGCAGTGATCCCTTCCCCACCCCCTCTGCAGACAAGGGGTTGGAAGAGGAAGGAGGGTGCTGGGGGCAGCGAGGGGGCAGATGCTGCTGAGGTTTGCACCTGTGTGGCCCACACTATCAAGCCGTGCACTGACTCCCTTGCACACCCACCTCCCTGCCCCACCCCCCCAGTGCCACCACATCACCTCTCTGGATTCCCAGCCCCAAACATTGGTGGTTTTTATGCTGCCAGAAAAGGTTTTCCTTAAAACCCACAAGCCAGTCATTATTATCAATCATATCAATCATTAACAGCCACCTATGCTGCCAGAGGTCCTTAACTCCTTCACTGCCGGATGCCAGCAGGGCTGCCCAAGGCTCCCACACAGCTTACCATGTTCCGTCTCTCTCTAAAGGCCAGGCAAACCTTGCATTTGCTACAGTGGGCCTGCGCGGCTGGTGCTGTCCCGACCCAACCGTAACACGGCGCTTATTGGAAGCCCTCATGCTTACCTGAGGAGTGCCCCCACCTTCCACGGGGCCAAGCTCATCTCCAGCTCCTCCCCACCCGGGGCCTCCTCCTGGCATTGGGGCAGCCGTGAAAGCCAGGGCAGTCGTGCACCAGCGTTTCGGCCCATCCGGTGAGCTTATGCTCGCTGGGCCAGCTGGGAGAGACCTAGGCAACGTGGGGACTGGCTGAAGTAATGGACAGGCACAAGAGCAGACATGGTCATGCCCAGGTTCCCGGGAGGAGATGGAGGGTGTCAAGGTGGTCTCTGCTAGCTGAGGCTTTTGCTTGCCAGCTTCCACTGGCGTATGCCCTCTTTTGTCCAGAGGGCTAAGCTCCAGCCTTCCTGCTCCATGGAGTATTCATATAGGACCCCCCAGGGCCAGATTTCCAAGGGCACAGCACCCAGATTTCCCAAAGAGCTCAGCACCCAACATGCACCCAGTGGGGCTCTCAGCAGCTCCTTCCCCCTTTTCTTCTGCTTCAGGGATCCTGCCAGTCCAGCAGCCTGAGCCCCCAACCTGCCCTGCTTTCAACCCCTTCCTCCGACCCCAGGCAGCCACGCCCTCCACTTCCTGCTCACCTAGCAGCCAGAACAAAGGAGCACCAGAGGCTGAGCCCAGATCCGCCTTATCTTACCTCCTCTAGCAAGTCAACATCTCCCGGCTGGGCTGTGTGCACTGAACGGAGCTGCACTGCTGAGTCTTAAAGGAGCAGCACCTGCTATGCCTCAGCTACCTTTAGGAACCACCTGCGAGGCCCAGAGTGGAGCTAGCGCTCAGCTGGATGCTGGACCAGCCCTTCCCCACAGTGACCCTGCTGGCCTCTACAGAATTTAAAGCTTTCATTTCAAAGTTAAATCATGTTTCTGGCCATCGGGTTGTGGAGAAAACCTCCCAGATGTGCTGTGCCCCCGCCCCCAAGAATGCCTGCATGAAGTCTGAAATAATAACTCTGAGCTGCCCACATTCGTTTCAAGGAGGTGTTGACTCTGAAACCTAATGATGACAGTTAAACACATTGACTGTGTCACTGCTGATCATTTTACCCAACTGCTCTGTTGTTCTGGGTGGCTCTTGAGCTCCCCACTTCCCTCCTCCCCTCAGTCTGACCCCTGCCACCCAGACCCCCAACACCATCACCTCAGGCAGAGCAAATTGACACTCTCCTAAGTCCGCAGTTAGGAGGTATATATGTAAGGGCATCCTGATGGCATCCCTGGGCATGAGCAATGCTTATGCCCAGGCCATAGGGCCACACAGCAACTCCATTATTTCATACTGTCTATGGGCCTGTTCACATAATGACTGCTGAGCACCTGCCCCAGGGACCCCACTGGGCTTTCCCTCGAAAGGAGGTGAAGGGAGGAGAGCGCCAAGTCCACGCCATGAAGACAAACTGACCGACCTTCGGGGTCATGAGATATAGAACCACTTGCCTCACGGTAGCAGGTTCAAAACCAACCGCTGCATGAAGGCTGCTTGATGGCTCAATGTGAGATGAGCTTGGTGGGTCTCAGCCCAGCTTCTAGCAGACAGGCACCCCGATCACACCTGGCTCCCATCAGCCCCGTCATAGGCACTG